>NC_066561.1:7915715-7930715 GCF_024679095.1 Eriocheir sinensis | reverse complement strand
GTGTGTGTGTGTGTGTGTGTGTGTGTGTGTGTGTGTGTGTGTGTGTGTGTGTGTGTGTGTGTGTGTGTGTGTGACAATACCTAAGCACTCTATTATCACCCTTGTCACCGCTGTACAGAAGGGCGAAAGTTACGTATATATTTTAGTACTTTATGTCAAGGCTTTAGTTTTGGTCCTGGCCATAAATCCCTGAGCGAAGGATTTACGGGAGGAGGAGGAGGAGAAGGAGGAGGAGGAGGAGGAGGAGGAGGAGGAGGAGGAGGTGGAGAGAAATGGGTATTGTAGAACTATATTGCGTTGGAGAGGACATGATGAGAGAGAGAAAGAGGAAGAGAGAAGAGAGAAAGATGAAGGGAAGATAAAGGGAAGAAGAGGGTGGGAAGGGGTGCGATTGAGTTAGAGGAAGAGGGGAAGAAGATGGAGAGAGGAGGAAAGGATGGAAGAGGAGAGAGAAGGAAAGAGAGGAGAAGAAATAATGTGAGAACAACTTCATACCTCTCTGTCAAATGGAGGAAAGAGGAAGAGAAGAGAGAAAAGAGGAAATGAAGAGGAAGGAGGAAAAATCAAGGACTCTTAGAAGGTAGAGAGAAGTAGAAGGAGAAAAAGAGAATTTGAGAATAGCTAAAAAAAAGTCCTATGAAAAAAAGAGGAAAGGAAAAGAGTAAAGAGGAAAGTAAGAGGAAGGTGAATGTGACAGTCCCTCGTAGAATATAAAAGAGGAATGTTAAGAGGAAAGATGAAAAAATAGCTTACGGAAAAAAAGAGGACGATAAGAGGAAAGAGGAGAAGCCAGTCACTCTTAGAAGGCAGGGAACATAGGAGAAAAAAAGAGAATTTGAGAAAAGCTAAAAAAAAACCGATGGAAGAAAGAGAAAAAGAAAAAAGAACAGAGAGGAAAGGAAGAGAATGTAAAGAGAAAAAGAGGAGAGAAAATTAAGAAAAGCTTACGAACTCTGTCATGTGGAAAATAGAGAAAAGAAAAAAAATTGAGATAAGAGAGAGGAAAATGAGGGAAAAAGAAGAGGAGAGAAAAATGAGAATAGCTTACGAACTCTGTCATATGGAAAATAGAGGAAAGGTGAAAAAGAGATAAGGGAGACGAAAATGGAGATAAAAAGGGTCCAGCAATCAACTCTTATCTCTCCTTATCAACACCAGCGCCGAGGAAACTTAAGCCACGAAGAAGGAAATAACACGAATATCTCTATCTCTCTCTCTTCACGAACTCGAGGAAGCACACGATAAGGATATGGAAGGAAGAGAAAAGTAAGAGGAAAGAGGAAAGAGGAAAATTCAAGGAAGAGGAAAGAATGTGGAAAAAGAAAACAGCCAAGGAAGAGAAAAGTAAGAGGAAAGAGGAAAAAGTCAAGGAAGAGGAAAGAATCTGGAAAAAGAAAACAGCCAAGGAAGAGAAAAGTAAGAGGAAAGAGGAAAAAGTCAAGGAAGAGGAAAGAATCTGGAAAAAGAAAACAGCCAAGGAAGAGGAAAAAGGAAAGGAAAAGAGGAAAGAGGAAAGAATCTGGAAAGAGAAAACAGTAAAGGAAGAGAAAATGAAGAGGAAAGAGGAAAGAGAAAATGTCAAGGAAGAGGAAAGAATCTGGAAAGAGAAAACAGCCAAGGAAGAGGAAAGCAAGAGGAAAGGAAAAGAGGAAAGAGGAAAATGTCACCTCTCTCCATTCCTCTTATTTACGCCTCGCTTCGAAACTCAAGCTAAATGGGTACAAAGGTGGAAACTCAATACATATCTCTATCTCTATCTATCTATCAGTATCTCATCTATCTATCTATTTCTCTGTATCCATCTTTCTAACTATCTCATCTATCTATTTCTATATCTCTCTTTCTGTCTGTCTTTCTTTCTCAAACTCGGGTATACACAAGATAACCAACGCTATTTAGACTGAGCGCGCCACCAAGTTGCTCCGTGTTGTTGCCCTCAAGAGCTGAAGAAGGTGCCTGGGGTCTTCGCGGACGCCAACTCGGGGCCTTTGAGACAACTTTACCCCGACTCTCAGCTCACAACTCCTACGTGTAAATACAATCAAGGGAAGTCCAGATCCTCGTCCCTCTACCTGGCTCTCCCTTCCACTCTTTCACCCTTCCACCCCTCCACTTAGTTCTCCACCTTCGACCCATCTTTTACTACTCAGTCTTCCTTCCACCTGACTTTCTTCTCTTCCACTCTCTCTCTTCCTCTACCTCTCCACCCAGACTTCCTTCCATTCTCTATCTCTCCACCCAGTCTTCCTTCCACATTCTGTCTTTCCACCCAGCCTTGATTCCACCCCTTTCTTACTCCTCCACCCATTCCTCTACCTTTCTTTCCTCTCTACATATTTATCTACCTATATATCTACTTTCTAGCTCTCTTTTCCACTCTTTTCACTTTCACTTTTTAAACTCAGCAACCCCCTTCATTCACTTCCTTCTTTCTATTCCATGAAGAAGAGGAAGAAAGAAGGAAGAAGAAGAAAAAGGAGAAGAAAAAGAAGGAAAATAAGCAGGAAAATGATCGATCGTAAGAACCAGAAGAAGAAGAAGAAGAAGAAGAAGAAGGAAGATTAACAGGAAAATGATCATAAGAACCAGAAGAAGAAGACGACGACGACGACGACGACGACGACGAAGAAGAAGAAGAAGAAGAAGAAGAAGAAGAAGAAGAAGAAGAAGAAGAAGAAGAAGAAAAAGAAGAAGAAGAAATGGAAGAAGAATCAAGAGAAACGAAAAAAAAGAAAGCTATGATTTTTTGTGTTTTTTTCCTCATTTATACAACACACCTGCGACTCAACATAAAACAACAACAACAACAACAACACCCTTTAATCACCCAAGTACTTAAACACCTGGCTTCGCACCTGTTTGTCTTAGTACCGTTGATTTAGCGCCGCAGTTTAGCCCACCCGAAAAGTTTACCTGTGCCCTGAAAGTTACCTGTGATAAATATGAGTCTGATGGGTCGCAGGTGATATTTCTACCTTTTGGGACCTCTTACCTGTGACTCGTTTAAGCTGAGGTCATGGAGGAGGAGGAAGAAGAGGAGAAAGAAGAAGAAGGAGAAGAGGAAGAAGAAGAGAAAACGAAAGAAGTACAGCAGCATAGGAAAGGCGAAGGAGGAGGAGAAGGAAGAAGAGAAAGAGAAAAAATAACTAGAAAGAAAATGAAGAAGAAAAAGAAGAAAATGGGAAGGAGGAGAACGCAATATAGAGGCATAAGAAAGTAATGAAGAAAATGAATTAGTTATAGGACAAGGAGGAGGAGGAAGAGGAGGAGGAGGAGGAGGACTGTAGGAGAGAGATGGAGTGTCATAAGGTAGTAAGAAGAGGAAGATGAACTGAGAAGCGAAGGAGGAAGAGAAGAAGAAAGAAAATTTAGATCGAATGGGAAAGGAAGATAGAAAGGTCATTGAAAGGTAAGCAAAAGGGAGAAACGAAGAGAGAAAAGACGATAGATTGGGAACAGGAAAAGAAGGAAGAGGAGAAGTGCAAAAAGAGGAAAAAAAAGAGGAATAGGGGAGAAGAAGATTGAGGACGAATGTATAGAGAAGGGGAAAGGGGATTAGGAGAAAAATAAGGATGAGAACATAAGAGAGGAAGAGGAGGAGAAAGAGGAGGACAGAAGGAAGAAGAGGAGGAGTAAGAGGTACAGAACGAGGAAGGGAACAAGAGGAAGAGGATGAAGAGGAAGAGCAAGAAAAGTAGGAAAAAGAAGAGGAGGAAGAGAAAGAGAACAGAGAACGGAGAGCAGAAGGAAGAAGAGGAGGAGAAAGAGGTACAGAACGAGGAACGGAACAAGAGGAAGAGAATGAAGAGGAAGAAGAGAACAGTGAAGAGGAATAAAAGAAAGAAGAAAACAGGAATAAGACTAGAAAGAGGAAAGAGAAAAAGACAGAAGAGAAACAGATTGGGGAAGTGGGGAAAAAAGAGGAAATGGGGAAAAGAGGACAAAGAAGAGGTAGAGAAGAAGGATAAAGAGGAAGAGGGTCGCGGACTAGTGCTTGTCAGGATTCACAAAGAGAGAAACTTGAGAGAACTTAGGCGACTGGTGATGTTTGTGTTGCTGCCCCACAGATGGCGCTGAGGAGGACCAGGAGGACCTCGGTGTTGACACAGAGGAGGAGGAGGAGGAGGAGGAGGAAGAAGAAGAGGAGGACTAGTTGTTGAATGTAGAAGGTTGAATACGAAAGCAAGGTCGAACGAGGAGGCGGAGGAGGAGGAGGAGGAGGAGGAGGAGGGAGGAGGAGGTCAATGGAGGGAAAGAAAGATGTATGTGAAAGGGAGATTAAAGTGTTGTAGAAGAGCAGGAGTGTGAAAGAAAGGAGGAGGAGGAGGAGGAGGAGGAGGAGGAGGAGGAGGAGGAGGAGGAGGTATGTGGGAGGGAGATAAAAGAGGGTTAATAGGTTGTAGGAAGAGTAGAAGGGAGGAAGAAAGGAAGGAAGAGGAGGAGGAAGATTGACTCAAAAGAGGAAGAGGAAAAGGAATAGAAGATGTTAAGAAAAAAAATGCGAGGGAGAGAAAGGAAAAAAAAAGGGAGAATAATGAGGAAGAGAAGGAGGAGGAGGAGAAGTAGGAGGAAATAAAAATGGAGAAAGGAATAATAATAAATTTAATAAAAGGAAGGAAAAATAAGAAAAATCAGGAATATGGTTTTAAGTAATGTGTGTGTGTGTGTGTGTGTGTGTGTGTGTGTGTGTGTGTGTGTGTGTGTGTGTGTGTTTATAAGTAGGTATGAATTACTTTATGTGGTCCTTCTTCCTCTCACACACACACACACCAAAAAAAATTAAAAACTGTATATATATAGTTTAGAGAAAAAAAAATTAAGGTGATAAATCAATTCTTTACACTTTCCTTTCTCCTTTTCAACAGGTGAGGAAAGGCCCCCCTCCCCTCCCCCCCCCCCTGCACACCTGGGACCTCGGTGAGTACGTGTGTCTAGCGTGGTTTTGTTGTTGTTGTTGTTTTTGATCTTCTTCTTCTTCTTCTTCTTCTTCTTCTTCTTCTTCTTATTATTATTATTATTATTATTATTATTATTATTATTATTATTATTATTATTATTATTATTATTATTATTATTATTACTGTCATTATCGTAAACTTTTCTCTCCTTTTTTTCTGTTTTTCTACTTTTTTTTTGCTTTTCCTTAATCTTGTGTTTATCATTTTTGCTCCTATTATTTTTAATCTCTTCCTCTTAACTATTAATAGCAAAGGTCTTGTTCATTATTTCCTTATATGCATTCTTATTATGAGTATTCTTCTCTATAACATTTTTATTCTTCGTTCGACACTACTTTTTCGTTCATTTGTTTTAGATGCAACTCAATTTATCATACTTTTTCCACTTTCTTTTATTAATTTTTCTCTATAACATTTTTGCTTCTCGTTCGACACTACTTTTTTGTTCATTTGTTTTAGATGCAACTCAATTTGTTCTACTTTCTGCACTTTCTTTTATTAACTCGTATTCTTTTCCTTTTCCCAGTCCAGCTGATCTTCCTCTTTTTTTTCTTTTTACTTTATCCGCTTCTTTTATTTCGTATTTTTCATCATTCATTCCACAAAAAAACGAATTCCCGAGTGTTTTCCTTCTCGTGTGTGAAGGAGGAGGGAAGAGGAGGGTGGGGGAAGGGGAGAGGGGGATGGAGGGGAGATGGGGGCGAGGGGGGGAGATATGTTGTGGGGGTGGCAATGGTTTCATGTTTTAAGCGTAAATACATTTTTGGAAGAACCTCAATTTGGCCTTTATGTGAACTTCAAGGGAGGAATAGTGTGTGTGTGTGTGAGAGAGAGAGAGAGAGAGAGAGAGAGAGAGAGAGAGATTATTTTTTCATGCCTCAATAAATCGATTAAAAATATGATGAAAATGAGAATGAGGAAAAGAACGAAAAGAACGATAATAATGAGGAGGAGGAGGAGGAGGAGGAGGAGGAGGAGGAGGAGGAGGAGGAGGAGGAGGAGGAGGAGGAGGAGGAGGAGGTAGTGAAGAAGACGCAACATTATAAATAAAAAAAATTGGAGGAGAATCAGGTTGGAAAGGAAGAAGGAAGACGAGGGAAGTGAAGGAAAAGAGGATAACAGAGGAGGAGGAAGAAGAAGAAGAAGAAGAAGAAGAAGAAGAAGAAGAAGAAGAAGAAGAACAAAAAGAAGAAGAAGAACGAGAGGAAGAGAAAGAACATGAAGAACAAGAACAAGAAGAAAGAAGAAGGGAGAAGGAAGAACAGGAGGAGGAGGAGGAGGAGGAAAGAAGAAAAAGCACAAAAATAAGAACAAGTGGAAGAGCAAGAACATAAAGAACAAGAACAAGAAGATAGAAGAATAAAGAATAGGAAGAACAGGAGGAGGAGGAGGAGGAGGAGGAGGAGGAAATCCATGAATAAATGATGGAAACGGAGACTCCTGAAGGTGAAATGTTACTTGCCAAACCGTGAAGGAAGAAGAAGAAGAAGAAGAAGAAGAAGAAGAAGAAGAAGAAGAAGAAGAAGAAGAAGAAGAAGAAGAAGAACATGGATAAGCAGAAAACCAAGAACAGGATAAAAGAATACCGATAATGACGAGGATGAGGAAGAAGATGAGGAAGAAGATGAAGAGGATTAGGAAGAGGAAGAAGATAACGAGGAGGACGATGAGGAGGATAAGGACGAATATCAGGAACAGACGACAAAGGAGGCGAAGGAGGAGGCGAAGGAGGAGGAGCAAGATTAGGAGGCGACCAAGGGCTGTCACCTCCCCATCCTTTAGGCGTCAGCGGGCCGGGCCGGGTCGCGTGAGTGGGTCCTCTTACTCCTGCACGCCGCTTAATATTACAAGGGAGCGCCGTTCCCCCTAAGTATGAAATTATGTAGCCCAGTGATGCATGGCCACGCGCGGAGCCTTGTTGTGTGAGTGAGTGCGTTTGTGTGTGTAAGTGTGTTTGTGGGTCAGGAGAATGAGTGAATAAGTGTGAAGTTAAGTGGGATAAGTAGTTGAGGAGGTTGAGTAAGTGTGTGTGTGTGTGTTTGTGAGTATGTTCCATGGTGTAAAGGATGAGTAAGTGTGTATATGTGAGTGTGTGAGGAGCAGTGAATGTCTGTGAGTGTGTTTCCGGGTCAAGAGATGAGTGAATGAATGTTAGTGTGAATAAGTTAAGGGAGAGAAGAGCATGGATGAATGAGGAAGTATATGTGAGTGTGTTTCGAGTGGAGTGCGGCGAGTGAATAAGGTGAGTGCGTGTGTGTGGTTAAGAGTGATGAATGCATAAGGAGGGTTGGTTAGAGGTATAAAAGTGTGCGTTATAAGGTCCAAAAGCGTTAAAAAGTGCGTTTGTATCGGGTAAGAGAGTTAAGTTGACATGGCAAAGGGATAAAGGTGTGTTAGGGGAAGGGAAATGAGTGTGTGTGTGAGTGTGTGTTTAGTACATTAGTGTCTGTGTCTATGAAAGCTGTAGTGTAGAATCAGAGTGCGTTATCGAATCAAACTATATCTTGAGGGGCATTAAGAAGTATCCGGAAAGGTGCGTTTGTGTGTATTAGTGTTTTAGAGTGTAGGAAAGAGTTCGTTCGTTATAGAATCCTGGTGCGTTAAAGTTACACAACAGCAATGAAGAAAGGACGAAAAATATAACTCATGAACAAAAGAGTACGAGAAACTTAATGTAAAGTAGAACCCAAGGACACAACCCAGTACTATTTTTTTTTTTACGGTAAAGGAAACGGCAAAAAAAAAAGTGAGGTAGAGGATTAAATGAAGCAACAACAACGACAACAACAACAACAACAACAACGCATCGTCTTAACGCTAGAAATACCATTAAACCATTAAATACACCTCTCCTCCCGAAATTGAACCCTCTTTTTGGATACTCCTTTGACCTTTATTCAGGAGCAGTAAGTAGCGGGCGTTTTTTTATATATTTTTCTTTACGCCCTTGAATTGTTTCCTTAGCTGTAAAAAAAAAAAAAGGTCTTGCGTATCAGGTAACCCTCCATAACATAACAAAACAGGTAAACGGTCGTGCGTATCAGGTAACCCTCCATAACATAACAAAACAGGTAAACGGTCGTGCGTATCAGGTAACCCTCCATAACATAACAGAACAGGTGCGTGCGTGTCCACCTTGTATCATCGTCAAGCCCTCGTTTCTAAGCCTCATTCCGCATGCAAGGGAACAGCAGGGAGGACCAGGTAAAGGTGACGCCGGTAATAGATACACCTGAGACTCGCGTGATGGACAGGTAGGCAGGAGAAGATAGGACAGGTAAAGGTAGATAGGTGATGAGTGTTGTGGATGTTCTGATACGTATTGTTAGTCTTGTCGGAATTTTATAGTGAGGGTGTGTGGTGAGATGTGTTTTTTTTTTTTTTTTTTTTTTACAACAAAGGAGACAGCTCAAGGGCACAAAAAAAGGAAACAATAATAAAAAAAAGCCCGCTACTCGCTGCTCCTACACAAAAAAAAAGAATCAAAAGAGGTGGCCGAAAGAGAGGTCAATTATGAGATGGTGTTATTGGAGTTGGTGTTGACGGTGTTGGTAGTGATGTTCCTCCTGGTGGTGGTGGTGGTGTTGAATGTGGTTGTGGGTGGTGGTGGTGGAGACGGTACGTTGCTGTTTATCAAGTAAATAATAAACGTAGTATCTGGACAGGATATATATTGGGTGTATTTCTGGGTTTGGTGGTGGGGGTGGTAGTAGTAGTAATAGTAGTAGTAGTAGTGGTAGTAGTGATGTTGGTAGTGTTTGGGTATCGAGTAAGCACTAAACATGATGGCGTCGGAAGCTAAACATATCGTGTGTATACTCTTGATGTCGTCTTGGTGTGTTGTGTGTGCTAAGCTTATACCCAGATCGATGTTTATGTTAATTATGATTGGGTTAAGTTACTAATGACCTCCCTTGATGATTGTTTGTGGCCCAATTACATATATTTATCACATAGTCAATGATCACTGGGTCTGTTTTGTGTGTAATGAGGTTTGCATATACTCAAGGAAGGGATGGAGGTGTCTGATAAATATGTTTGGGTTAAGTTACTAATGGCCTCCCTTGATGATTGTTTGTGGCTCAATTACATATATTTATCACATAGTCAATGATCACTGGGACTGTTTTGTGTGTAATGAGGTTTGCATATACTCAAGGAAGGGAATTGATGACCATGATATATTTTATTGTTACGTATATATCTCCTTTGCATTTTCATACCTCTTTTACGTTTCATACATTACTTAAGAACATAAGAACGTAGGAGTCTGCAAGAGGCCGGTAGACCTATACAAGGCAGCTCCTATGATTCTAAGCTCCCGTGAATCTAACCCCACCTAATATCACTGTCCATGAATTTATCTAACCTAATCTAATCTTATACTTATCTCTTCAATCATCGGTTTTTGGGTCTATTTTTAGTGTATTGAGGTTTGCATATACTTAAGAAAGGGGATCGAAGTCTAAGATAATTAGGATTTGATCGAGTTACTAATGACCTGTCCTAAGGCTCGTTGGGGTTCCATTACTTATATTTATCGCCTACGTCAACGGTCATTTGGAGTACTTTTGATGTAGTAAGGTTTGTATCCATTTTTAAAGAAAGAATCGAGGCCTATGATACTATTACTTATATATAATTTCTGTACATTTACTCCTATCTATTACATTACGGTACTTATAAAACTCATCATTTCTCTTTTACATTTCTTATATTACTTTCATTTCTCTTTTACATTAACTGTCATTGAGTATTTTTTTCTGTGTATTGAGATTTTCATAAACTCAAGGAAGGGAATTGAACTCTATATGGTAATTATGATCCAACTTAAGGCTCATTTGTGGTTTAATTTCTTATATTTTTCACTTACATCACCGATCGTTGGGTCTACAATTGAATGCATTGAAGTTTCCATATACTCAAGGGAAGGGAATTGAAGCTTATGATCATTAAAATTAGCTCAAGTTTATCTCTCTCTTAATGCTCTCTTGTGGTTTCATTCTTTATATATATCACTTACATCACCGATCATTGGGTCTATAATTGAATGCATTGAAGTTTCCATATACTCAAGGGAAGGGAATCGAAGCTTATGATGATTAAAGATTAGCTCTAGTTGATCTCCCTTAATGCTCTCTTGTGGTTTCATCCCTTATATTTTTCACTCACCTCACCGATCATTGTGTCTATAATTGAATGCAGTGCGATCTTCATATATTCAAGGGAAGGGAATCGAAGCTTATGATCATTAAGATTACCTCTAGTTGAACTCCCTCAAGGCTTATTACTAGTCCCATTCCTTATGTTTTTCACTTACGTCAACGGTCATTATGTGTATTTTGGCTATAATGAGGTTTGCATATACTCTAGGGAAAGGAATCGAAGAGTATCATAAACATAACACCTCTACTCTCAAGGACCTATATATTTTTGGCTCATATTAATTATTCAAACACATCGACGATTCGTGTGTACATAGCAAGCTTATTTCGAATTTACTGTTGACTCGATGGGATTGCGTACGCTTAAGCTGGGTCGAAGCTTATAAGCGGAACACATCCACCTGAGAAATTACCGAAAGATACACACTAAAGGAGTTCTGGCGTGGGCTTCGATGTATGGGGACTCGCAAACAGTGAAGTAGGAAGGAAAGGTTGTTAGTGAGAATGTAGGACCGGTAGGAATTCTCATCGTATTTCCTGAGCCAAAAATGAGTATACGGATGGAATTACGAGTTGCTACTAATATATTTTTAGGATAGTATAGAATTTCCACCATTTTATCCGAAACAGTAAGGCAGGTAGGGAGAGAGGGAGAGACAGACAGAGGCAGAGACACAACCAGTCAGTCAACCATCCATCCCTCCACTCAGACACACAGACAGACAGACAGACATGCCAGCGTTCGGAAGCCAATCTCACCTTTGTCACGGGCGCCGAGTTCCGTCATCGGTGCATAATAAAGAACGCGAATGTTGACGCTTCCAGATGACGAAGAGTTCATTGATTGGCGCGCGTGCGGACGGGAACGGACAGAACGGACGGTGGATTGTAATGGCTCTCGGGTTTGACGGACGAGCGGAGAAATGAGTGAGCTTGTAAATGGTGCTATGTTAGACGCAATTCGAGATGTTTATATAGTTGTTATTGCGGGCGACGGTGATGTATTAGCCTGTGTGTGTGTGTGTGTGTGTGTGTGTGTGTGTGTGTGTGGTGTTTGTGTTGTTCTTTATCTGTGTATCGTTTATATCATTCTCGTTCTTAACTCTATTCTTCTTTATGTTTTGTTGTTCTTGTCTTGTATGATTATTTATTAGTCTGTGTGTGTGTGTGTGTGTGTGTGTGTGTGTGTGTGTGTGTGTGTGTGTGTGTTTGTTGATATTCATTTCCTGTTTTCTTTTCGTCATTTCTCTTTTAACTTTCCTCATATTCCTATTCAATTGATCTTATTCATGTTATTGTCCTTGTTTTCTTGTTATTTTTTTCGTCCTTGTTGTTTTTCCACATTTTCTTGTTCTAATTATCATGGAAAGGGACGAAAAATAGGAGGAAAACCATTACAAACTTCCTTCCACTTCCTCCCTCTCTTCCACCTATCCACCTCTCCACATTATTCTCACCATCTACTTCGTCCCTCTCCTCCTATCTCCCACCTCTTCCTTTCTCCATCTATCCACCTCTTCCACTTTTTCTAGCTATCTATTCCCTCCTCACTCCTATCTCTCTCTTCCTCTTCCTCCCTCTCTTCCACCTATCCACCTCTCCACATTATTCTCTCCATCTGCTTCTTCCTTCTACCTGTCTTCCTCTTCCTCTCCGTTACCAATCGTCCTCCTCCCCTCCTCCACCCACCTGTCTACTTCTTCCCCTCTTCTTCCTGTCTTCCTCCCCTCTCACCTGTCTCTTTGATGCCGTTTTTTCCTCCCCGGGTTTGCCTTCAACGCTCACACCTGAGTGGTTCTTAATCTGCATCCCTTGTGTGCGGGTGTTGATACCTGAACTCTCTCTCTCTCTCTCTCTCTCTCTCTCTCTCTCTCTCTCTCTCTGTATCTATCTAACTCTGTGTGTGTGTGTGTGTGTGTGTGTGTGTGTGTGTGTGTTGGTTACCTTTGTCTACCTCTCTCTCTCTCTCTCGTCTGTGTCTGTCTGTCCCCCACCTCTCTATCTATCTATCTATCTATCTATCTATTTATATCTCGTCTGCTCTCCCTTTCTCTTTCCTTCCCACATAGTAACACACACACACACACACACACACACACCATTACCGGAAGTCAGTGAGGTGAACAACTCCCCTTGTTTGATTCCAGTAATTAATTTTGCGATACACCACTAAAAAAAACAGAAAAAACAAATAAATCGAGTGAAAAAAATAAAGAAATAAATGAATGAAAAAAAACCCATTAATAAGTAAAAAGGAAAAAAAAAAGCTAATTCACCTATAATGTTACCTTTGCAATTAAGAAAAAAAAGTCAGAATATTCCTTAGTGATTCAGAAAACACGATTATCACCAAATAAAAAAAAAGAAAGTTTGATAATTCGGTAAACGGTTCAACTTTTTCCCCAACTTTTTTCTACCTTTATTTCCCTTTTTTACTTCTTTTAATCCCCCTTTCAACTGCCATTTATTTTTCATTTACATTTTTTTTTCACTTTTTCTCTCCTTCCATGATCCAGCCATATCTTTCATTCGCTTTTTTTTCTTCATTTGTTTCATCTTTTTCTACCACCAAAGAGTGTGTGTGTGTGTGTGTGTGTGTGTGTGTGTGTGTGTGTGTGTGTGTGTGTGTGTGTGTGTGTGTTCAATGGCTGTAACTTGCTAAAATGTCCTCTCTCTTTTATCTTTTCTATTTCGCCTTTTAGCTTTTCCACATGTTTATTATTATTATTATTTCACTGCTTTTACGGGAGTCGGTTATTTAATTCCCGTGCTCTCTCTATATATATATTTGTTTTATTCCCCCTTTTTTTAGCGATGCACGCGGAGCTCAAAGGCTAATGGGCCATAGAAACACATTTTATGGAGCTAAGCACTCGAAATACAATTATGGGATGTTGTTGTTGGCTCTCACGTGTATGAAGTCCGTGGTTATGGTGGGGTATGCTAGGGAGGTATGGTTGAGTATGGGAGGGGATGTTGGGGACGGTATGGGAGTCCGTGGTTATGGTGGGGTATGGTAGGGAGGTATGGTTGAGTATGGGAGGGGATGTTGGGGACGGTATGGAAGTCCGTGGTTATGGTGGGGTATGGTAGGGAGGTATGGTTGAGTATGGGAGGGGATGTTGGGGACGGTATGGGAGTCCGTGGTTATGGTGGGGTATGGTAGGGAGGTATGGTTGAGTATGGAAGGGAATTTTGAGGATGGTATGAGAGTGGAGGTATGTTTTGGAGTATGGGAGGGGGTATGGTGGAGTATGGGAGGTAGTAAGATTGGATATGGTAACTTGTATGGTAGTAAACAAGGACGTGTTGATGGTAGGTAGTTGTGAAGTGGAGATGAGTATGGTAAAGTATATGGTAGGAAAAAGCGGTATATGGTTATGGTGGCAATGTTATGGTTATGGAAATGGTGAGTTTTGCATATTACTGCTTTCCTTTGGTTTTATTTCATTGTATTTTCTGTTTATTTATTTATTTATGTATCTATTCAACTATCTATTCATCTTTTATTTTGTTACTCTCTACTTATCCTTTATTTTATGTTATTATTTTGTGTTATTTATGCATACATCTGTTGTGTGTGTGTGTGTGTGTGTGTGTGTGTGTGTGTGTGTACGTCAGGTAGGTTAGGTTAGCTATATCTTGCATGCCCTTAAGTGAAAGTTCCACGCCTCCCGAAATTGACCCTCTTTCGGCCACCTCTTTTGATTCTTTTTAGGAGCAGCGAGTAGCGGGCTTTTTTTATTATTGTTTCCTTTTTTGTGTGCCCTTGAGCTGTCTCCTTCGTTGTAAAAAAAGAAAATCCAGGTGAGCGAGCGCCAGGTGAAGTCCAGGCTGGCGGACGGGTAGGTGTGTGTGTCTTTCAAGCGCCGGAAAGTTCAGAGTGGCAACAGAGTGACGCGCAGTGGATGTGATGGAATGGCGTTATGAATATTTCAACAGCGAGGTGCGTGCGTGCGTGTGTGTGTGTGTGTGTGTGTGTGTGTGTGTGTGTGTGTGTGTGTGTGTGTGTGTGTGTGAGGGGACTCGCTAGCTCCCCTTCCTTTTGGTGTAGTAAGCAGATATAAACACGAGTGACAAGAGTGTTTTTTTCTGTGCTTGTTCCGTCGAAAACATGTAAATAAACACACACACACACACACACACACACACACACACACAAGGAATCATTCTTTTCATACGTATACTTCTTATATATTTCTGAATAGTAGAAGCGATTTTCATCCTTCAAGACTGCAAAAGAAATATATAAACAAACAAGGCTTTCTACTTTTCGTCCTGTTAATTTCTTAGATATTTTTAAGGGATAGGATCGACTTAAACCTCTCGATACCACTAAAATAAATAGATAGGGATATAAAACAAACATTTCTACTTATCATAATCCTAAGTTTATATGTTGTGGAATGGTATGGCCGATTTTCATTCTTTAACATCTCGGAAATAAGTAAATCCGTGCAGAAAACAATCATTTTTACTCCTAATATTCTCTCTCCTCTTCCAACACAGCTAATCTTTCCTCTTCTTTCCCTTCCTCCCTTGAAATTATCTCGTTCCTCTTATATGCATTTTCTCCTCGATAGGGATAGAAAACAAACATTTCTACGTATCCTACTCAAGTTTATATATTGTGGAATGATATGGCCGATTTTCATTCTTCAACATGTCGGAAATAAGTGAATCCGTGCAGAAAACAACCATTTTTACTCCTAATATTCTCTCTCCTCTTCCAACACAGCTAATCTTTCCTCTTCTTTCCCTTCCTCCCTTGAAATTATCTCGTTCCTCTTATATGCATTTTCTCCTCGATAGGGATAGCAAACAAACATTTCTGCTTATCATACTCTTAAGTTTATATATTGTTGAATGACAGGACA
>NC_066561.1:7912328-7915615 GCF_024679095.1 Eriocheir sinensis | reverse complement strand
AGACAGGAAGGGGAAGGGAAGGAAAAAGAGGAATGGTAGGAAATAAGGAGAAAGGAACACGAGAGGAAAATATAGGGATAATATACAAAAAAAGGATGACATATGGAAAGAGAAGAATAGGTATGGAGAGAGGGAAAAAGAAAGGAAAGGAACAGGAGAGGAAAAGGAGGCAAAGCATAAAGACAGGATAACGGATATGGGAAGGGAAGGGAAGGGGAAAGAGGAATGAAGGGGAGAGGTAAGAAACGCGAGAGAAGGGTAAGGGAGGAATAAATAAAGGATGAGACATGAGAAAGGAAGGAAGGGGAAAGAGGAATGATGGGGAAAAGGGAGTAAGGAGCAGGAGAGGAAGGGAAAAAAGAGGAAAACAACGAGAGGAAAGATAAGCAACGTACAAAATGATGATGACTGAAATGAGAAGGGAAGGAAGGGGAAGAAGGAATGATGAGACAAAAAGGGGAATAGAAGCAGGAGAGAAAGAGTTGGAAAGAAATAAACAAAATGAATGACTGAAATGAGAAGGGAGGAAAGAGAAGAGGAAAAAAGGAATATGAACGGAAAGTAGAAAAAAAAATTAGATAGAGATGAAAGGACAAAAAGAAGAATTAAAGTGAAATGCAAAGAATGAATTAGATAAAGATACAGATTAGATAAAGGTGATAAAAGGGTTAAGGGTGAAATATGAAAGTTGAAAGAGTAAGGAAGATAAAGAAAGAAGGTATTAAATAAGATAAAACAGAATCGGAAAATTAGTAAAGAAAGGAAACAAGAAAAGGAATGACAGAGAAAACAAAGACTACAGAAAGGATACGAAAGGGGAGAATGACAAATAAAGCAAATAGGGAGAGAAAGGTAAAAGGAGAACAGGATAGAAAGGTGAGAAGGAGGGGAATAGGAAATATGTTAACGACGAAGGGAAGTCAGAAGATGTTTAGAGCAAAGACGAAAAAGAAAAGAGGAAGAAGGGGAGAGGAAAAGGAGGAAGAGCATAGGAAAGAAGGAAGATGAGAGGAAAGTAAAAAAAGGAAAGGATGGAGAGAAGAGGACAAAGAGGAGAGGAGAGGAGAAAAGAGGAATGCCAGGGAAATGAAGGTGGGAGAAAGCGATGAAGGAGCAGGAACAGGAGGAAGAAAGGAGGAAGATGAAAGGAAAGTGAAAAAAAGAAGGAATGGATGGAGAGAAGAGGAAAAAGAGGAGAGGAGAGGAAAAAAGAGGAGTGCCGGGGAAATGAAGATGGGAGAAAGCGATGAAGGAGCAGGAACAGGAGGAAGAAAAGAGGAAAGGAGGAAGATGAAAGAAAAGTGAAAAAAAGAATGATTGGAGAGAAGAGGAGAAAGAGGAGAGGAGAGGAGAAAAGAGGAATGCCAGGGAAATGAAGGCGGGAGAAAGCGATGAAGGAGCAGGAACAGGAGGAAGAAAAGAGGAAAGGAGGAAGATGAAAGGAAAGTGGAAAAAAGAAGGAATGATTGGAGAGAAGAGGACAAAGAGGAGAGGAGAGGAAAAAAGAGGAATGCCGGGGAAATGAAGATGGGAGAAAGCGATGAAGGAGCAGGAACAGGAGGAAGAAAAGAGGAAAGAAGGAAGATGAAAGGAAAGTAAAAAAAGAAGGAATGATTGGAGAGAAGAGGAGAAAGAGGAGAGGAGAGGAAAAAAGAGAAATGCCGGGGAAATGAAGATGGGAGAAAGCGATGAAGGAGCAGGAACAGGAGGAAGAAAAGAGGAAAGGAGGAAGATGAAAGGAAAGTGGAAAAAAGAAGGAATGATTGGAGAGAAGAGGAAAAAGAGGAGAGGAGAGGAAAAAAAGAGGAATGCCGGGGAAATGAAGGTGGGAGAAAGCGAAGAAGGAGCATTAGAAAAAGAGAAGAAGAGTTATGAACATGAAGGTAAAAGGAAAAAGGAAATAAAAGAATAAACAAAGGAAAAAGCAATAAAACAGAGGGAGTTTATAAAGGAGAGGAAAAATGGAGAGATTATGAGAAGTGGAAAATAAAAGAATGAAGATAAAAAAATAACATACAGGGGTGAGAAATAAAAATAGGAACACTAAAAATAAATGGAAAAATGGAAAAAAAGGGAAAAAGTGAGGAGGGGAAAAAATAACAGGTAGGTGAAACTGGCAGGCTTAGATAAAAAAAAAGAAAAAAAAAAACATACTGACGAGAGAGAGAGAGAGAGAGAGAGAGAGAGAGAGAGAGAGAGAGAGAGAGAGAGAGAGAGAGAGAGAGAGAGAGAGAGAGAGAGAGAGAGAGAGATTCATAGGTGCAATGCTTTCAGTACCCTACCAGAGATTGTGGTGATTGTGGTGGTGGTGATGGTGGTGGTGGTGGGGGTGAAGGTTGAGTTAGGAGAGAGGGGAGGTATATAGTGGTAGCAGTGGTGGTAGAAATGAAGCACAGGTAGAAGTAGTAGTAGTAGTAATAGTAGTAGTAGTAGTAGTAGTAGTAGTAATAGTAGTAGTAGTAGTAGTAGGTGATGGTGTTACATAGAGCAGAGATGGGAAGCAGGTAATATTAGATAGTAGTAGTAGTAATAGTAGTAGTAGAAGTAGTAGTAGTAGTAGTAGTAGTAGTAGTGGTATGCTTTGCTCTCCAGAATGGTGCCATAAAGATGGTTACAATGGTGCCGTATAGAAATTATGGCGGCTTGGCGCTATGCTGTGTGAGGGAGGGGGGCTGGGGGTGACGGGTGCATAGGTAAAGGGGTGGAGGTAAGGGGGAGAACATTGTGGAGTGGAATGCGTGGGGAAGTAAATGGGATAGAGGGGGAAGGAGGGGACGGGAAACAGAGTAAGTGAAATGGGGAAGGAGCGGACCGTAGAGTTTATTCAAGCCTTTGTGGTTATATAAGTCCAGTGTGTGTGTGTGTGTGTGTGTGTGTGTGTGTGTGTGTGTGTAAGGAGTAATTAATGGACAGCGGCGTGGAGTAGAAAGTGGATTTGAAAGTGGAAATATGAGTGGTGGTAGTGAATTGAGGTGGTGGTGTTGGTGGTGGTGGTGGAGGAGAATCAAGCAAACGCGTGATTCATTTCTCCAGTGATGAGATAATGAAATAATGATTGAGAAGTAATAAAATGATTGAAAGGAATGTACGAATAGAAATTAAAAGAACGAAAACTGAAAACATTTTATAACAAGATGAAAAGATTAAAAAATATAGAAATCAAATGAAAGATGAGCATAAAATAGATGAACAGAATATATAAAACGAAATATGATGAGTTGCTTTCATCACCACGAAGAAAAAGAGAACATGGCGAAAAAGGAGGCAAAGAAAAAATAAATATTAGC
>NC_066561.1:7887328-7907328 GCF_024679095.1 Eriocheir sinensis | reverse complement strand
CCTCTTTCTTTCATTCTTTCTACTTCTCCTCTTTCTTCCATTTCTCCTCCTCCTCCTCCTCTTTCATTCCTTCTCCTTCTTCTTTCCATTCCTCTTCCTCCTTCTATATCTTACTTTCCTTCTCCTTCTCTTACTTTCATTCTTCCACTTTCTAGCTCATCCATTCCTTCTCCTCTTCTTTCTGCTCTTCCTCTTCCTCTTTATTTCACTTCTCATTCCCTTTTTTTCCATTCCTCTTCTTCCTCTTTACCATTAACAACACACCTAATCGTACTCCTCTTCTTTTCCACTATCTCTTCTCTTTTATCCACTTTTCGCCAACCACTTCCTCCACGTCTTTCTTACATCTTTCGTTATTATCTCCTCCTCCTCCACCTCCTGCTCTTCCCTTTCCGCCACACACTGTCAAACACCACAAACATTCTCCTAAGGGAACTCACAACTTGGAGGGAAAGATTCTTCGGCACGGAACAAGAGGAAAGAAGCGGAAGGAGGGAAAAACTCTCTCTCTCTCTCTCTCTCTCTCTCTCTCTCTCTCTCAGGTGTGTTAGGTGCGGTTTACCTGTCTAAAGTCACCTGCGTTCACCTGTCCTCTTCCTATTAGCTAAATGGACGCACCTTCTTCCCTTCTCTTTTTGCCGCTCCAGTGTTTTGAGAGTAAAGACAAACGAGGCTTTTTTTCTTTCTTTTCCTGGAGTTGTTTTGTTGGAGAGAAAAAATGTCGTAAAAATATCATGCTTTGTTTTCTATATGGCTTTTGAGTACACGATGGGTCTTCTTCTCCTCCTCCTCCTCCTCTTTTTGCTACTGGTCTTCTTCTTCTTCTTCCTCCTCCTTCTTTTCCTCCTCTTACCGAAGGGACAAAAAAAGATAGAGAAGGGCAATTCAAAACACAAAGACGAGCTGTTTCTTTTGCTCTTCCTTGAAAAGCTCCTCTGCATAAGACCTTTTTCCTCCTCCTCCTCCTCCTCCTCGTCCTCTTCAAATATCCCAGACCACAATGGAACACAATACAACCTTAACCAACAGGTATCTTAACTACAGCAACAACAACAACAACAACATCTACTACTACCACCACCACTAACACACACACACACGCACGCACACAAGAGAAGGATGTAAGATTAAACGAACTATTTTTACACATTCAATTTCCATCTCTCTCTCTCTCTCTCTCTCTCTCTCTCTCTCTCTCACCGCATTACCCCGGACAGGTGACGATGGTTCTGCTAGGGACGCTTTTCTTTACCCGCCTCGACGCACCGGTCCCCTAATGGCCGGTGTCAAGGCGAGCACAAAGAGCAGGTAAGTTTGGGGGATTACCTCAATCACACCTGAGTTTCCTGTGTGGGTAGGGACTATTCTCTCTCTCTCTCTCTCTCTCTCTCTCTCTCTCTCTCTCTCTCTCTCTCTCTCTCTCTCTCTCTCTCTCTCTCTCTCTCTGTTTTATCTCTATCTATCTATTTTTCTTTCTCTTTTCATATATTTTTTCCATTATCCATAAGTTTGTTTATTTATGTATCTGTCTATTTTTATACATACGGTAAGGATTTATTTTCTTTCTCCCTTGATATTTCTCTCTTTATTTTATGTATCTTTATCTATCTATGTAACTATCTATCGAATTTGCTATTTACCTGTTTTTATATATCTTTCTTTTACTCTACCTATCTATGAATTTATGTACCTGTCTGTCTATCTATCTGTGTGTGTGTGTGTGTGTGTGTGTGTGTGTGTGTGTGTGTGTGTGTGTGTGTGTGTGTGTGTGTGTGTGTGCACCCCCCCTTACACACCTGGGGCAACACACCTTGAAGACATCCTGAAATTAACGACAAGATTAATTAAAGCCTCATATAGCACACACACACACACACACACACACACACACACACACAGACACGCACACACGCACACACACACACACACACACACACACACATACACACTCTTCGTCTCTACTTTAATCAACTTTTCAGCAACATGACCACAAAAACCCCACCTGTTATCCCTTCCTCCTCCTCCTCCTCCTCCCCCTCCTCCTCCTCTCTCTCCCCCTCCTCCTCCGCCTCCCCTTTCCCTTTCACCTTCGCCGTGGTAACCAGACTATAACAGGTAAATTTGCAGGTAACACAAAAGGAGCAGCAGAGCGCCATAAATGTTACACCGCTCGCAACACCTCGCGCCCAGATGGTAATAATAGAAAACGGAGGGTAATTGCCTGCAGGGGTGTCTCTGTAAAACGAGGCGAGAGAAAGAAAATGGGAAGAGAGAGGATTGGGATGGAAACAAAGGAAGAGAGGGAACCTGAGAGAGAGAAAGAGGGAGGGGGAGAGGGAGAGAGAGATAGAGATAGATACACAGACAGACAAACAGACATTCAGACAGAAAAACAGACAAACAAACAGATATACGCGAAAAAAAGAAGAAAAAAGAGAGAGAGAGAGAGAGAGAGAGAGAGAGAGAGAGAGAGAGAGAGAGAGAGAATTAATATAAAAAAATCGCGAAAAAAACATGGAATTCTTATCGACACATACGTTCCACTTTTCTTTCTTTCCTCATCGTCATCAACACGAACACAAAGAGTCGTAGTAACACCTTCGCCTTCTCATCGCCTTGCACGGTATAACATAATGAAAGACTCTACGCTCCTTGATAACGAACCCACCCACCCACACATACACGCGCGCGCATTCATGTCAATAAAATCATCCGAGTTCGCTAATCTGAAGACGTTTGGGGTTGTTAGATTAGAAAGAAGAAAGGATTTAGATGCATTTGCCGTTTCATACGTTTCATTCCATTCAACACTTAAAAGAGGAGTAGAATTAGTTGTATTAGTCCCAAGAAACTGAGCTGTAGGACGGAGTATATATGAAGACGTTGAGGTTTGCTTGATCATTAAGAAGAAAAGACTGAAGGTACAATTGCTGTGTGATACGTTCTGATCCATTCAACAACTCAAGGAGGAATAAAAGTTGTCTGGGAAAATCGATGTCTGAAACGGATAGGACGAGGCAGATCTGAAGGCATTGTAGGTTGCGAAATTAGTAAGAAGAGAAGAATTTGAGTACATTAACTATTTCATACGTTACATTTCACCCAACTCTCATGGAAGGTTTAAAAGTAGTCCAGGAAACCGTGGTGCAAGATGGGGCACACATGAAGACGTTGGGGTTTGTTAGATTAGTAAGAAGGAAAATGATTGAGGTACATTTACTATTTCAGACGCAACACTCCATTCAGAACTTAAGAGGAGGAAGAATGGAAGTAGTCTCGAGAAACAAAGGTGTGAATGGAGTTAATTTGAAGGCATTGTGGGTTGCTCAATTACAAAGAAGAAAAGAATGAAGGTAGACGTTGCTGTTTGACCCGTACTATTCCATCCAGCACTTAGAGGGAGGAAAGTAGACAGGAGAAACTTGAGGTGTGAAAAGGAGTTAATTTGAAGGCATTGTGGGTTGCTCAATTACAAAGAAGAAAAGAATGAAGGTAGACGTTGCTGTTTGATCCGTACTATTCCATCCAGCACTTAGAGGAAGGAAAGCAGACTGGGGAAACTTGAGGTTTGAAAAGGAGTAAATTTGAAGGCATTGTGGGTTGCTCAATTACAAAGAAGAAAAGAATGAAGGTAGACGTTGCTGTTTGACCCGTACTATTCCATCCAGCACTTAGACTTAGAGGGAGGAAAGCAGACAGGGGAAACTTGAGGTGTGAAAAGGAGTAAATTTGAAGGCATTGTGGGTTGCTCAATTACAAAGAAGAAAAGAATTAAGAACGTTGCTGTTTCTCACGTACTATTCCATCCAGCACTTAGAGGAAGGAAAGTAGACAGGAGAAACTTGAGGTGTGAAAAGGAGTAAATTTGAAGGCATTGTGGGTTGCTCAATTACAAAGAAGAAAAGAATGAAGGTAGACGTTGCTGTTTGATCCGTACTATTCCATCCAGCACTTAGAGGAAGGAAAGTAGACTGGAGAAACTTGAGGTTTGAAAAGGAGTAAATTTGAAGGCATTGTGGGTTGCTCAATTACAAAGAAGAAAAGAATGAAGGTAGACGTTGCTGTTTGACCCGTACTATTCCATCCAGCACTTAGAGGGAGGAAAGTAGACAGGGGAAGTTGAGGTGTGAAATGGAATAACCTGAAGTCGTTAAAGATTTCTTAATTAACAGGGAGAACAGGACTGGTGTTTGCTATGTCGTACGTGCTATCCCATTCAAAGCTCACAGGAGTAGTAAAATTAGATTGGAAAATTAAACATGAAAGTGAAACGGGACAAATATTAATGCGTTGTGGTTTTGTGAATTACAGAGAAACTTAGAAGGAAAGGTAAACGGTACACTTGTTAATTTAGATCTAACGTTTCATTCAAAGCTCACAGGAGGACAAAGGAAGTCTGGATAATTCTCACAGGAGGACATAAAGGAGGATAATATTCCCACAGAAGGATAATATTATCACAGGATAGGTTAGGTTAGGTTAATATTCACACAGGTAAGGTTAATATTCTCACAGGATAGGTTAGGTTAGGTTAGGTTAATATTCTCACAGGAGGACATAAAGGAGGATAATAAAAGGATAATTCTCACAGGAGGACATAAAGGAAGTCTGGATAATTCAACTATGGTGTATCACAAAGCGAATCATATATTTTTTTGTGGGGCAACAGAATGCTTTTACCTTCATTTATCCTTCGTTTTATCTCTTTGTACCTTCTTTATACACGTTACTGTAATTCCTAACTTTCCTTTTTACTAGTTTTAATGCACTATCTCATCACTCTTACATTTCAATATCTCTTTAACCCATTTCAGTATCTTTTCATCTATCTTTCATTTATCTTTCGTTTTATCTCTTTGTACCTTCTTTATACCCGTTACTGCAATTCCTAACTTTCCTTTTTACTAGTTTTAATGCACTACCTCATTATTCTTACATTTCAATATCTCTTTAAATCTCTTTGTACCTTCTTTATACACGTTACTGCAATTCCTAACTTTCCTTTTTACTAGTTTTAATGCACTACCACATCACTCATACATTTCAATATCTCTTTAACCCATTTCAATATAGAGGCGATGTTCCCTTTCCTTTAAACCCGAATCTAACTCATATCCATCCATTACTGGGTCTCCTAAATCTCTTTTTCCGCAGCTTTAGTGCACTACCTCATCCGTCTCACCTTTCAATGTCTCTCCAACGGATTTCAATTATACGAAGCGATGTTCCGAGTTTCGCAGAAGGGAGAGCGGCAAAGATACCCGAAAAAGTAATATTTCAAAAACTTGCAGTGGTTTATGATTCCCGTTGTGTGTGTGTGTGTGTGTGTGTGTGTGTGTGTGTGTGTGTGTGTGTGTGTGTGTGGCTATATGGTGTAGCACAGAAGTGGGATAAAGAACGAGGGAAGGGAGAGTAAAAATTGACCTGCCTCGCTTCCTCCTCCTCCTCCTCCTCCTCTTTCCCTTCCTCCACTGTTGCTTACATTTTCGGCTTTATTTGGCGGTCTTCTTGTGTGTATATGTGTGTGCGTGTGCGTGTGTGTGTGTGTGTGTGTGTGTGTGTGTGCGCGTGGCCGGCCGGTCGGGGGTAATTGCGTCATAATTCTGAGACAATTGTCTGCTCGATCATGATATTACTTTTAATAGAATATATTTTACATGCTTGCCGGGACTGTGGGGGATGGGGGAAGGGGGAGGAGGAGTAGGAGGGGGACAGAAAGGCGGTACGGGTGAGGAGGGGGGAGAAGACGGTGGGGGAAGTGTGGAGAGGTAAGGGAAGACGGGGGGTGGAGGAGGGTGGTAAGGGAGGAAGTGGAGAGAGAGGGGTGGGGTATTAGGGTAAGGTGGAGGATATGCGAGGGGGGAGGGAGGTAATGGGGAGGATATGTCAGGCGGTGGGAGGGGGTGAGGTGGAGGGTAAGCGAAGGGGTGAAGGGTGGATTACAAGTGGACTAGGAAGGAAACTGGCGAGCTTGAGTAGAGTTCGGCGAAGTGGAGGAAGTGTGGAGAGTTGCGGGGTGGATTATGAGTGGACTGGGGTGGAAATTGAGTAGCAGGAGTGAGGTGGAGTGGATACAATACCGAATGGGGGCTGGCGAGAAAATGGGGTGAGGTTGGATTGAGGTTTAAAAGGGGTTGGATTCTGTATGAGGGTGTGGGGGGTAGGGGATGGGGGGTGGAATGGGGTTAGGCCAGATCGCGTTAGGTTTCGTCAAGTGGACGCAGCTTGAGGTTGGTTGAGGTTGAGGGGATGAAAGAAGTGGAAGAGGGTGAGGTGAGGTTAGGTTAGGTTAGGTTAGGTTAGGTTAGGTTGGGTTAGGTTAGGTTTTTCGGCCACCTCTTTTGATTCTTTTTTTGTAGGAGCAGCGAGTAACGGGCTTTTTTTTATTATTATTTCCTTTGTTGTAAAAAAATATATATACTGAAAAAACAAGTTAAATTAGGAGCGTACGCAATAGTTGGGTTTAATTTCGGGGACAGCGAGGGAGGATTAAGATAGCAAAGGGAAGAAGCAAACTGGAATGAGATTGAGAGAGGTAACATTGAGGGGGGTCAGGTTAAGTTAGGTGAGGTACGCTTGGTTAGGGTGACGGTGAGTTAGAAGGGGTTGAGATGGGAGTTTTAAGTTGGGTTTAATTCAGGGACGAGAGAGAGGATTAACAGCAAAGAAGAAAAAAACTGATAGATTGATGGGGAGAGTAACATTGCGGGCAGTTAGTTAAGTTTAGGAGGGTACGCTTGGTTAGAGTGACATTGAGGTTGGGTTTAATTTCGGGGATAGCGAGGGAGGACTAAGATAGCAAAGGGAAGAAACAAACTGATATGAGATTGGGAGAGGTAACATTGAGGGCGGTCAGGTTAAGTTAGGTGAGGTACGCTTGGTTAGAGTGACATTGAGTTAGAAGGGGTTGAGATGGGAGTCAGGAATAAAGGAATGAGATTAATGGGGATGAGTAAATGAGGTGTGAAGTGGGATATCATGAGTGAGTGATGGGGGTTGAGTGGGGTTGGGCTAGAGAGAGTGGGGAGGTTGAGGTCGTTGGGTATTTGAGGTAAAGGTACTGGTGGATGGGTGGAAGGGGGTACGGGGCAGGGTAGAGAGGGGCAGGGCATGGTGGAAGGGGGTACGGGGCAGGGTAGAGAGGGGCAGGGCATGGTGGAAGGGGGTACGGGGCAGGGTAGAGAGGGGGGCGGGGCAGGCAAGCAATCGAGGTTCAGCTGATGGAAATCCAATAGTCTCAAGGCGGAGGCATTTACAGACAAACGTTGGAGATTAGCACGACGGTGTGTGTGTGTGTGTGTGTGTGTGTATGTTAAGCTCATTATTACACTAGGTAGAAATTTATATGCTGTCCAAAAGGGGAACGGGAGAGTTGAGATAGATAGATAGATAGATAGACAGAAAGATAGATAGGTAGATAAATATACAGATAACAAAACAAGATAAGGAAGAGAGAAAACAAAGGAATCAAAACAAGAAAACAAAACAGGAAAAAAAAACAGGAATAAACAAACAGAAAGAGAACGGAAAGAAACACAGCAAACACAAACACCCAGAGACTAAAACAAAGCCAAGAAACACACACACACACACACACACACACACACATACACCACAACACAACTACACTCCCTCCCACATACACAAACAACCCTCCTCCCTCCTTCCCCACACAATCCCCTACCTTCTCCCTCCCTTCCCCTCCCCTACACCTTCCCCCGCCCATTGATCGCAGCCCCGCTCACCTGGCGTTTCCCTCAATCCTACCTTGATACACCTGGAAATCACGTTACAAGCAGCCGCCACGCACGCCAACTCTATCCTCCTCCTCCTCCTCCTCCTCCTCCTCCTCGATACTCTCTCTGTCTCTGTCTCTGTCTCTCTCTCTCTCTCTCTCTCTCTCTTGTTCACCTGTTCACATATATTCATTTATCTATCTGCTAATCTGCTTTTCTTTCTAATTATCTCTTTTTATCAATCAATCTGTCTATCTATCTCATACTTATCTAGCTATTTATCTATCTTTTAAATAATCTATTTATGTATCTATCTAACTATTCCTACTTTTACTGCTGTCTGCCAATATCTTTTTTTTTCTCACGATGATGAAGAATTAAGCAAAGGAGGAAAACAAAGAATGAGGAAAAACAAAGAGGAAAAGGGGGGAAAATTAAATGAAGAAAAACAAAAAAGTGAAATTTAGGGCGAGGAAAAAAAAAGGAAAAAAAAGGAAGAAGTAAAATAAATAAAGAAAAAAAAATGAAGTGAAAGGCGAACATAAATTAACCACAATCTAGTTTTCCGAAGATAAAATACTCAAAAACCTGCCTTGGAATACTTCTTTACATACCTGAGAGAGAGAGAGAGAGAGAGAGAGAGAGAGAGAGAGAGAGAGAGAGAGAGAGAGAGAGAGAGAGAGAGAGAGACTAGAGAAAGAAAGAATTAGAGAAACGTTAGGTCAATGCAATTCTTAGTCTTTAGGGAATACGCCAAGAATACCAGAGTGGACAGACGTGACCAGATAACGAAAAAATAAGACTGACTGACTGACTGACTGATTGACTGACAGGTGTGTAGTGACTGGCAGCTCTCAGGACAAGAAAAGGCCACGAATAATTTACAGGTATCCAATATTATAATAAGCTCGTCGTCAGGTGGGAAGACAGGTGTTACGACAGGTCTGAATGTGAGTACGTGTGTGTGTGGGAAGGTGAGATGAGAAGATAAAGAAATAATGAGAGGAAAAGATGAAAAAGCGGAGGCCGGGAGAGAAATGAAAATGCCCGTGGAAAGTGTGATGAAAAGATATACAGGTAAGAAAAAGGGAAAGTGGGGAAAGGTAAGATAAGGTTGTAAAGAAAAAATAGGAAAAGATGAAAAGATGGAGGAATAAAAAGAAAATATGGAGGAGGGGAGTGAAAATAAAATACCCAGGGAAAGTGTGGGGAAAAAGATCAGATATGCAGGCAGGAAAAAAAAGAAAAAATAAAGAAAAGTATGATAGGAAAAGCTGAAAAGACGCAGACTCAAAAGGAAATAAGGAGGAGGGGAGTGAAAAGAAAATGCCCAGGGAAAGTGTGGGGAAAAAGATCAGATATACAGGTAGAAAAAAAATAAGAAAGTAAAGAAAAATATAATAGAAAAAGATGTAAGTGATGAAAAGGCGCAGACGCAAAAGAAAATAAGAAGGAGGCAATTGAAAAGAAAATGCTCGTGGGAGGTGTGTTGAAAAGATAAGATATACAGGTAGAAAAAGGCGTAATTTAGGCTGAGATGGCAGAGTAGAGGCAGGTAAATATTAGGGCGAGAAGGCAATGAATCTCGGCGCTGAGGTGGATTTTTACTCTGCAAGGGAAAGATATAGAGCGAGGGAGGGCGAGAAGGAGAGAGAGAAGGAAAGACGAGAGAAGAAAGCGGAATGGAAAATGAAAGAAAGAATGGAAGAGAAACATACAGACTTAAAAGAAGGAAAGAGCTAGGAAAATAAAGAAGGAAAGAAGGAATGAAGGAGGAAAAGATACAGAAGAAAAGAAGAAGAGAAGAGAGTGAGGTTTGAAGGGGAAAATGAAAGAAAGAATGGAAGAAAAAGCAGAGAGAGAGAGAGAGAGAGAGAGAGAGAGAGAGAAGGAATGAAGGAGAAAGATACAGAAGAAAAGAAGAAAGAGAGAGAGAAAGAGAGAGGAGAAAGGAAAAGAAGAAAGAATGGAAGAAAAAGAGACTAAATAAGAGGAAAGAAGAAAAGGAGAGAAAGAGAAATAGAGAGGAAGAGAGAGAGAGAGAAAGAGAAAAGAGGAAAAGAAGAAAGAAAGGAAAACAAAGACTAAATACAGAGGAAAGCGAAGTACTGGAAGAGAAGGAAACAGAGAGGTAAAGAAAAAGGAGAGAATCGAGAGTAAGAGAAGAAGGAGAGAGAAAGGAGTGAGATGGAGGAAACTGAGAGATGGGTAGAAAAGGTGAGGTGGAGATAAAAAAGTAGATGGAGGAAACAAGATTGGTAGAACAGGAACATGGAGGAAAGAAACGGAAGAAAGGGAAAGTAAAGGAAGGAGAGAAAGAATGAAGGCAAGGATGGTGTGTTAGAGAGAGAGAGAGAGAGAGAGAGAGAGAGAGAGAGAGAGAGAGAGAGAGCGCTGAGTGTGTTGCATGGAGGCACAATTAAGCGAGTGTTGCAGCAGCTGTACAGTTTGTCTTGCGGCAACACACACACACACACACACACACACACACACAAGCCCCTCCCCTTTACACTACTCCCTCCCCCCTACTCCCCCCATACTGGAGGTCGCCCAAAACTAGTGAGTCGGAACCTAAATTTAAAACAGGTGATCTCGCTGCGCTGTACGGACGCCACACCTGCCCGCCCACTCACCTGCCGGGATATATATCATCAATTAGGCGCCACTTCACGCGGAAAGGGGGAAAACAACGCGGAAATCAGTAATGCGAATACCCATTAAAGTCCAGCTGGAACACATAACCGCTTTGATCAATAGTTAGTTACCTGTGCGAGTCTACCTTTAATTTTACCTGTACTATAAAAAAGGGAGATTAGAGAAGTAGGTAGAGAGAGAAGAAGGTGAAAGTTTGAATGGAAGAGGAACGAAAGAATGAATAATAACATATAATAGTTAATAGAGGAGGAGGAGGAGGAGGAGGAGGAAGAGGAGGAATGAGTAATGTAGAGTAAATGAGTGGGCACACTAAGACCCAAATTAATACCATAACGAATATAAGAAAAAAGAAAGAGGATGAACGAGAAAGACTTGCAAGGACATAAAAGAAGAGGAAGAAAGAAGAAGAAGAAGAAGAAAGAAGAACAACAAGAACATGAACAACAAGATGAAGAAATAAAAGGAACAAGAAAAACTAGAACAAGGAAAAAATAAAGAAACAAGAAGATTAAGAAAAAGAAAATAAACAAAAGAAAAAAAAGGAAAAGTAGGGAAACGACAAACTTAAAAAAAAAGAAGTTAAGCAGTTAAAAAAATGACTGATCAATTTACTGCAACTTCACCAAACAAACAAAAACAAAAAACAAAAAACAAAAACAAAAAAATCCTAAAAAGACATTAAAAACTCCTCAACTTCACTCACATTCCAATAAAAAAAAACTTCACACAAAACAACAACAAAAACAACTATCACTTCCGCGTCCAGGTGACACTTCTAACACACCTTGATTAGTAAGACAATACACAGGTGACCACAACATTACCTGGCGCGCCCATACCTGAGCTCACCTGTAATTTAGTGAACATGGACTAGGCAAAAGGTGGCACTGCGGAGGCTTATGGAAGTAATAATAGAGGAAAGAGAAGGAGGAAGAGGAGGAGGAGGAGGAGGAGGAGGAGGAGGACAAAGCAGACCTCACAAAGCCCGAATCTTAATCCAAACTTATGCATTTTAACCATCAAAGGAAAATCAGAGGAAGAAGGAAAGCAATCACACAGACAGACAGACAGACAGACAGACAGACAGACAGACAGAAAGAGAGACACGGAATACTCTCATCAGACACCTGCCTATCTTACCTGTCACGCACACGCACACACACACACACACACACACACACACACACACACATCACTCTGGTTTATTGATGAAAGGCGCAGAGGAATCCTGTAATCGCCATTCATTTTCTTGTTTTGCAGTGGAAGAGAAGAAGGAGGAGGAGGAGGAGGAGGAGGAGGAGGAATGAATAATGTTGAGTAAATGAATGGGTACCAGGAGACAAAATGCGGTAATAAAGGTAAGGAAAAAAAGAGAAAGAAGATGAAGGAGAAGGAAGCGGAGGAACAATAAAGGAGAGAAAGAATAATAATAATAATAGTAATAATAATAAGAAGAAAAAGAAGAGGAAGAAGAAGACGAAGAAGCAGTGAAAGAAGGAGAAGAAGAAGAAGAAGAAGAAGAGGAAGAAGAAGAAAAAGAAGAGGAAATGAAGACGAAGATGCAGTAAAAGAAGAAGGAAGAAGAAGAAAAAGAGGAAGAAGAAAAAGAAGAGGAAGAAAAAGAAGAAGAAAAGAAGAAGAAGAAGAAGAAAGACAGACAAAGAAGAAAATCAGGAAAACAAAACCTAACAGTGACTCGAAGAAAACGAAAAGTAAACAAACAAACAAACAAACAAGAAGAAAACAAAGAAAAAAATAACAATGCAACTTAGAAAACGAAGCTCAAAAAACACACACACAAAAAAAGACGTAATATAAAAAAAATCTAATTACCAAACATTTATCCAGCCCCCAATAAACGTCAGATCTAAACCATAAATGAAAAAATATGCTAATTAAGATACTAATGCCGGATAATTAGTTTCGGCCACAGGTAAAACTCATTAATATAACATAGGTAAACATTGGGCTAAAGGGGGGATATACCTATTTAGTCAGAGGCCTATTGTGGAGAGAGAGAGAGAGAGAGAGAGCTATGTTTTCTCTCTCTCTCTCTCTCTCTCTCTCTCTCTCTCTCTCTCTCTCTCTCTCTCTCTCTCTCTCTCTCTCTCTCTCTCTCTCTCTCTCTCGCATTGTGTTTTCTACTACCATTTCTTTTCCTTTCCTTCTCTCATCTTTTTCTTTCTACTTTCTTTTCCTTTCCTTTCTTCATCTTTTTCTTTGCTTTTTATTTTATTTTCGTTTTTTTTTGGTTCCTTTTCTCTATATCTCTCTCTCTCTCTCTCTCTCTCTCTCTCTCTCTCTCACACACACACACACACACACACACACACACACACACACACACACACACACACACACACAACCCCAACCACCCCCCACACAACCTGCTCTTCCCCCCCTCCCCCCTTACACCAAAGTCAAACAAAACACACCCAGTATGATAATAGTTGAAGTTCCCTTAACGAGCTTATCATCTCAGCGACAATCAGCGGGATAACAAAGGGCGCAGCGTCCCTTTGAGAGCGAGAAGAAAAGGAGCAGGAATCGTTAACGGGCGCAGCGGAGACACAACAGACACACACACACACACACACACTAACGCACACAAAAACACCACCATCATCGTCACCATCATTATTCTCATTTCAACGACAACAACATCATTAACGACAAACATCCTCGGCATCTTCACTGTGCCGAAAGAATTATAGAAAGGAATTTGTATACGCGAGTTTTCTATAGAAGATGAGATTGTAAGTAAGTTGTTTTTCGCGTTATAGCAAGAAGAATGAGATGATTATGAAAACAACAACAATAATGACAACAACATGAGTCTCTGTGGTTTTTAATGTATCGAAAATAACTATGATGAGAGAAGAGTACCCATTCGTACATTCATTTACTCCACCTTACTCATCCCTCCTTCTCTTCCTCGCCTTCGTCCTCCTCCTCCTCTTCCAAAGCAAAACAAGAAAATGAAAAAAAGGAAAAGACGTAAATTGGAATCAAGAAAAAAACTAATCTACAAAACACACAAAAAAGTAGATAGTCACAAAAAAAATGCCCTTAAAATTAAAAAAGAAGTCGGTCGAGTAAAATTCAAATAAGAAAAAGAGAAAAGAGGTAAATTGAAATGAAGGAAAATAAACCAATCCACAAAAAACACACACAAAAAAAAGAGAGACGAACACAAATAAAAAAAAAAAAATGCCCCCAAAATTTAAATAAAGTCACGTTCGGGTAAAATTTAAGTAAGAAAAAAAAGGAAAAGAATTAAATTGAAATCAGGGAAAAAAACGCTAATCTACAAAACACCCAGAAAAACAACAACAAACGAACAGAAATAAAAAAAATACCCCCCACAAAAAAATATACGTAAGGTAAAAAATAAATAAATAAATAAATAAATAAACGGAAAATAATTAATATATCTCGCTCACAAAAAAAAGTTCCGGGCAGGTAAAAATCTTAATTACGCCTGAATCGGCCTTCCGGTGACCGTAAATTTCCAGGTAGATATTAATACTTGTAATCCCAACACAGGACCGCCAGAAAAAAATAATAAATAAAATAAATAAATAAATAAATAAATAAATAAAATAAAATAAATAAAGATGGATGTGTTTTATTTTCCATTTTATTTTGTTCTTTATTTTTGTTGTAATAAGAAACGTGAGTGGAGTATTTTTTTTTTTTTGGTAACAATGAGTGAGCTTAGAAAATCCTGCGCTTTCTTTCCTCCTTTCTTTCTTTCTCTCTCTCTCTCTCTCTCTCTCTCTCTCTCTCTCTCTCTCTCTCTCGCCCGCTCCTTCATATTACTTTCTAACTTTCTTTTTTCCTGACTTTTTATCGTCTTGTCTTTACTTTTCTTTTTCTTTCCTTCTACTTTTTCTTCCATTCTTTCTTTCTTAATCTCTTACTTTTTGGCTCACTTACTTTTCTTCCTTCTCTATCTTTCGTTCTCTTTAATCATGTATGTATGTGTGTGTATATTTGCCTATCTATCTGTCTATCTATCTCTTTCTCTCTCTATGTGTCTATTTATCCATCTATCTTCCTCTATCTGTCTACCTATCTATCTTTCCATCTCTGTTTATCTGTCTTTATCTATCTTCATCTCTCTGTCTATCTATCTACTTATTTTTTTTTCATTAACTTTTTCCCTCTTCCTTCTTTCCTTCCTTCCTCCGCAGTCTTCCCTTTCTCTGTTCCTCACCTTTCGCTCCCTTCCTCCTCCCCTTCTTCTTCCCCTTCTTCCTCCTGATCTTCCCTTACATACCTTCACCCTCTTTGCCATCATCTCCCTCTATCGTATTTTCTTTTCTTAACTATTCTCTCCTTTTTCTCTTTCTCTCTTCTCCCCCATCTACTACATTCTGGCTGACTTAACTTTTCTCTCTCTGGTTATTTTTCTATTTTTCTTTATATTCTTTTTTCCCTTCCTTCCTTATGCTTTGTCTTACTCTCATCTTTCCACTTTTATCATGTTTTGTTCTTTCTTCTGTTATTTAATCATTGTTCTTCTTTACTCTTTATTTTTTGCCTTAATTCTCCTATGATCCATTTTATCAGTATCTTTTATTTACATTCTTCTAACTTTATTACTTTCTGTTTGTCATATTTCTTAATCGTTTTCAACTTATTCAATTCTCTTTTTATACCAATTTTTTTTTTTTACTTTCTTTTCCAACTTTTTCCCTTTATCTCCCTCCTCTCTTTCGTTTTCTCATCCCTATTAACTTCTATTTCTTCGTTAAAATCTTTCTTCTTTTATGTCTATTTTAACTTTTTTATCTTCCTTTGCTTTATTCACCATCTTCCATCCCTTTTCTTTCTCTTTTCCTGTTTATTTCTACTTCCTTTTTACTTCATTCTCCAATCTTTTCTCTATTTTCTTTACCTTCCCTTCTCTACCCAATCTCTCCTTTCCATATTCCTCCTATTCCCCCGTCATCCATTTCTTTCCTCTCCATTATCTTGCTTTCTCTCTCCCTTCTCCCCTAAGACCTGTATGTTATCCTGTCAAACCTTTTCTGTTCTGTTTTTTCACTTTTCATTTTCTATCCCTTCTCTCCTTCCCGAATTCTCTTCTCTTTGTTTCCCGTCAAGGTGTTCTGCTCTTTCCTTATCTTGTATTCTCTTCCAGTTCTCTCCTAAATTTGATCGGTTATTCTGTTATATTTTTTTTTTGTCCTTTTCTTTACCTTTTCTTTAAACTCTTCATTCTCCCGTCTGCCTTCTTTCTTTTCTATCCCCATCTTGCAATCTCATTCCATTTTCTTATTTCTTGATTGTTCCTAGTCTACCATTAACCATTTTCTTCCTTTTCAGCATTTTGTATGATTCTTTACTTCTACTCATTTCCATTAACTTCCATTTCTTCGTTAAAATTTCTCTTCTTTTATGTCGTTTTAACTCTTAACTCTATCCTATTCTCCCTGCATTCAGTACCTATTCTCTATGTTCTAAAACTTTTCTAAGTCTTCCCATTTCTACGTCAACCGTTTTTTTTCTTTCATTTCCTAATTCTTTTCGTCCCCCCTTCAACCTGTTCCTTCCTTCCCTCGCCTTGCATTCTCCTTCCACTCACTCTTATTTCCAAACTGTCTCTTTTTCTTTTTGTTTCCCCGTCAACCTAACCTTTCAACCCCTTACGTTTTCTCTTATCTCCGTTTTTGTTTCGTATTTTCTCCTTCCCAGACCCTATAATGTTCCCCCTTCAACGTTTTCTTCTCCTTTCCTTGATACTTTGCCTGAACTTTCGACTTGCTCATTTCCAAACTCCCTCTTTCTCTCTCTCTCACCCTTCCTCCCTCCGGTTAATCACTTTTTGCCCCTTTCTCTACCTTGCTTTTTCTTCCTATTTCCTCTTTTCCAAACCCTATCTGTTCCCCTTTCATTCTTTTCCTTATTTTTCTACTTGCATTTCCAACTCCCTCTTTCTCTCTCTCTCCCCCTCCCTCGGTTAATCACTTTATACCCCTTTCTATACCTTGCTTTCTCTTCCTATTTCCTCTTTTCCAAACCCTATTCGTTTCCCTTTCAATCTTTTCCTTCCTTTTCTCACTTAGCTTGCTCTTTCAACATTTTCACAAACTCGTTATTTCTGTTTCCCCCTTTCTCTATCTTGCTTTCTCTTCCTATTCTCTCTTTCCCAAACCCTTTCTGTTCACCTGTTGACCTGTTTACCTTTCCTTACTCTACTTGCACTTTCCTCTTTCTCTCATTTCTAAACTTTCCCTCTCGCTCCTTCTGTTCCCCTGTCAACCTAACCTTTCCCCTCTTCCCCCCTCAGGTCAGAATATGTGCGGGGCCTTCCTCTTCTTCTTCCTCCTCCTCCTCCTCCTCCTCCCAATACCAGCAGCTTCGCGCCATAATTTCAGTACATCACGGCGAAAGTTTGCGTCGTTTCTGTTGAACATGAAGAACACCCAGCCATGTGTCCTCCGTTTTTACTGTGCAGCCCCGCCTCTCTCTCTCTCTCTCTCTCTCTCTCTCTCTCTCTCTCTCTCTCTCTCTCTCTCTCTCTCTCTCTCTCTCTCTCTCTCTCTCTCTCTCTCTCTCTCTCTCTCTTGTTGGTATTTGTTTTTCGTATCTCACTGAATCTACATTTCTGCTTCATTTGTTCTTTTCTTCTTTCTCCTCCTCCTCCTCCTCCTCCTCCTCCTCCTCTTCTTCTTCTTATTCCTCCTCTTTCTCCTTCTCCTTCTCCTCCTACTCTTTCTCTTCCTCTTCCTTTCTTATTATTTTTCGGTTTCTCTTTCTTCTTCTTCTTCTTCTTCTTCTTCTTTTTCTTCTTCTTCTTCTTCCTCCTCCTTGTTCAATGTTACGTTTCATTCTTTATGGTTTAGATCTTTCTTTCTCATTTATCCTTATTTTTTTTCCTATCCATTATTCCTCTTCTTTACACCTTTAGGGCTTTTCTGAAACTCCTCCTCCTCCTTTTCCTCCTCACCTTCCTCTTCCTCTTCCTCTTCTTCCTTTTCTCCTCCTCCTTCTTTTTCGTATATCTATCTTCCTCTCTTCCAAGCCTGTCCACCTTTTGATATCAGTTTCACGTTTCAACTCTCCCTTCCAAGCCCGTTCACCCCTTTGATATCAGTTTCACCCTTACAAACTCTCCCTTCCAAGCCCGTCCACCCCTTTGATATCAGTTTCACCCTTACAAACTCTCCCTTCCAAGCCCGTCCACCCCTTTGATATCAGTTTCACCCTTACAAACTCTCCCTTCCAAGCCCGTCCACCCATTTCATATCAGTTTCACCCTTACAAACTCTCCCTTCCAAGCCCGTCCACCCCTTTGATATCAGTTTCACCCTTACAAACTCTCCCTTCCAAGCCCGTTCACCCCTTTGATATCAGTTTCACCCTTACAAACTCTCCCTTCCAAGCCCGTCCACCCATTTCATATCAGTTTCACCCTTACAAACTCTCCCTTCCAAGCCCATCCACCCCCTTGATATCAGTTTCAGTCAAACTCTCCTTTCAAGCCCCGTCCCACCTTTGATATCAGTTTCACCTCCTTCCAAGCCCGTCCACCCCTTTCATATCAGTTTCACCCTTACAAACTCTCCCTTCCAAGGCTTCATTCACTCCCTTAACATCAGCTCAACTCCTAATAACCTCCCCCTTCACTCTCATAACATCAACTTCACCCTTACAAACTCTCCATTCCTCGGCCTGTCCACTCCTTTGACATCCGCTCCGACAATATCAATCAGCCAGTCTCCGTTCCCTCCGAGCTATATATGAATCACTTGATCATTTTTACGGATTAATAACTACGTTCAGTTCTACAATTCTCGCTGTCAGAAATCCTCAGAAATATAAATAGTTAGAAAGCATGCTAAGAGAAAAAGTAATTGAAGGAGAAATAGTTAAGATATATGAATACTTAAAAATACCGGTGGTGTCGAGAGGAAAGAAATTAGAGGTGTGAAACTCGAGGAAGGTGGAAATAAATATAAGTAGTTAGAAAGAATGCAAGAGAAAAATTATTTGAAGGATAAATAATTAGATATATGAATACTTAAAAATAGCGTCGAGAGGAAAGATATTGGAGGTGTGAAATTCGACGAAGGTGCGAAACAGTTTATAAATATCCGATGTTTTTTTGAGTTGATAATATAATGATTGAAATTTCTCAGTAAAGGAGAACGTTGCTACCATTAACATTATTCAACATTAATAGTCGTAATCGTCACATTGTTATATTATTTTTTGCCTTAACTTAGTTGTCTTCATTTCATCCTTTTATTGTCTTCTATATTCCTCACCTTCTCACCTCCTCCTCCTCTTCCTCCTTCAACATTGCTACCATTAACATCATCTAACATTAATAGTCGAAGTCATCACAATGGTATATTATTTTCATCCTTACCTTAGTTGTCTTCATTTCATCCTTTTATTGTCTTCTATATTCATCACCTTCCTCCTCCTCTTCCTCTTCCTCCTCTAAGTGTTCAAATGGCTTACCTGTAAAGACCAAAGCACTATATAAGTTTACCTGTGTGTGTGACTTCTTTATGATGACTAAATATAAAGGATTTTTTTTACCATTGATTTCTCTGTTAGTTGTTATTCCATTCCCTGTGTCTAAGATTTCCTCATTCATTGCGTTTTTCAATACACCATAGCTTTCATATTTCTTCCTCTATATATTCCTTTGGACACTCATATTAACTCTTTTTTATAGGAGCTGTGATATGCAGGCTTTTTTTTATTATAGTTTCCTTTTTTTTGCCCTTGAGCTGTTTTCTTTGCTATAAAAAAATATATATTAACTCTTTTTCATAGGAGCTGTGATATGCAGGTTTTTTTTTATTATAGTTTCCTTTTTTTTGCCCTTGAGCTGTTTTCTTTGCTATAAAAAAATATAAGTAATTTTTGATAGGGATTAACTCCGATATTCATAAACTTTTTCTCCTCATCCGCTTTCACTCAGTATTTCACTTTGACATTTCCATTTCCTTTTTTTGCCCTTGAGCTGTTTTCTTTGCTATAAAAAAATATGTAAGTAATTTTTGATAGGGATTAACTCCAATATTCATAAACTTTCTCTCCTCATCAACTTTCACTCAGTATTTCACTTTGACATTTCCATTTCCCTTTTTTGCCCTTGAGCTGTTTTCTTTGCTATAAAAAAATATGTATAAGTAATTTTTGATTGGGATTAACTCCGATATTCATTCAATTTCTTCCTCATCCGCTTTCACTCAGTATTTCACTTTGACATTTTCATTTCCCTTTTTTGCCCTTGAGCTGTTTCCTTTGCTATAAAAAAAAATGTATAAGTAATTTTTGATAGGGATTAACTCAGATATTCATAAACTTTCTCTCCTCATCCACTTTCACTCAGTATTTCACTTTGACATTTCCATTTCCTTTTTTTGCCCTTGAGCTGTTTCCTTTGCTATAAAAAAAATATAAGTAATTTTTGATAGGGATTAACTCAGATATTCATTCACTTTTTTCTCCTCATCCACTTTCACTCAGTATTTCACTTTGACATTTCCATTTCCTTTTTTTGCCCTTGAGCTGTTTCCTTTGCTATAAAAAAATATAAGTAATTTTTGATAGGGATTAAGTCCGATATTCATTCACTTT
>NC_066561.1:7852328-7882328 GCF_024679095.1 Eriocheir sinensis | reverse complement strand
GGCTACAGCTCCCGCCTCCAAGTTGGAAAGACCCCCAGTTCGAGTTTTGGAACGATACAAAGCGCGGGAGTTTAAACTTATACGAGTGTCTTCAGTTTTGTTCTGGATCTTGAGAAAATTTTTTGACTCGGTTTATGGAAAAGAATATATCTGAGGGGAAGAGAATAGGAGTGTGTGAAAGACAGAAAGACATAGGAATAATTAATGATACCTGGGTGAAAACGTAAATAATAAGGAAGGGAAAGGTAGAGATAAGGAAGGAAAGAAGGAGAGGGAAGGAAGAGCGGAGGGCTGATAAGAAGAAAAGTGAGAGTATAAAAATGATGAAATATGACATAAAAAAGGAACCTATATAAGACAAGATAAACGAGGAGTAAAAAAATTGTTAAAAGTAGTAAAAAAAACTTCTTGATAAGGGGAGAAAGAGAGGAAAACTGATAAGGTAAAGATGCATAAAGAAAGAGTGATAAAAAAGGCGATAAGAGGAAGAAGGAATAAAACGTGATAAACAGAGGGAGAGGGAAAAGAAAACGAATAAGGAGAAACATGAACAGGAGGAAAAATCTGATAACACGATGAAAGAAAGAAGGAATAGAAGAAGAAAGAGAAAGTAGAAATAAAAGTTGATAGGGAAAGAGCGAGAGAGGACACACACACACACACACACACACACACACACACACACACACACACCTTAAAAATGATATGAGAGGTGACGAAGACTCCTCCCACTCCTCCTCCTCTTCCTCCTCCTCTTCCTCCTTCATCTTCCTTTGTCTCTTCCTCCATTCTCCTTCCCTCTTCTGACTCCCAACTTGTTCTTCCCTCTCTCAATCTCTCTCCCTTTTACCTCCATTCTCTCCCACCCTCCTACCCTTTCCCTCTTCCCTTGATCCGTCTTTTCTTTCTCTTCTTTTCATTCCTTTTCCCACATTTACCTCCAGACTCTCTTTCTCTCCCTCTCCCTCCTCCTTCTTACGCTTCTTATCAAGAGTACTTTCCTATCCATCTTTCCTCACTTTCTCTACCTTATCTTCTCTTTCGTTTTTTTATCTCCCTTCATTTCTCTCTCTCTCTCTCTCTCTCTCTCTCTCTCTCTCTCTCTCTCTCTCTCTCTCTCTCTCTCTCTCTCTCTCTCTCTTCATCTTCCGTCTCCTTCCTTCATCATCTATCGTCTTCGTTCTTCCTACCTTTCTCTACCAGCATCTTCCTTCCCTTTCCTCTCCCTTCTTCTCCCTTTTTTTCTTCCTTTTCCCGTCACCTCTACATCTTTGCAACATTAATAGATACACGGATATCCCTTACTACATTTCTCTACCGAATCATCCCTTCACTTTTTATCTTCCTCCAGCTTCCTTCCTCTCTTCCCCTCCTTCTCTCCCTTCATCTTCCTTCCCCTCGTCCTCCCTCTATCCTCTTTCCCCTCTTCCTCTTTCCATCCACCTTCCTTGCCTTTTCCCTCTCTCCCTCTCTCTCCAGCTTCCTTCCCTTCTCCCTCCCTCAATCCCTCTTCCTCCCTCTCTCTCCCTCTCCCCGTCACCTCCACAGCTACGCAGCATAAATAGAAACACGGAGATCCCGGTCGTTTTCGGGGCAAATGGGCAACATGGAAATTTTATCGGACGGTTCAGAAACGAAAGTGCAAAACTACCGGGTGGGAAAAAAGAGGAAATAGGAATGATGGAAAAAAAGAGAGAGAAAATAAAAGGAAGGTACAGTGCGTTCCTGCCTCGCTCTCGCGTACCAAAAGTCGCGGATGAAAGGAAAAAACGATAATGTTTGGAATGAAAAAATAAAACAGAACAGAAAATGGAAGAAGTAGAAGGCGTTGTTTAGAATTAAGAGAACATACGCACAGAGGAAAAAAAAAAAGATGTTATGCTTGGAACGGTAAGAAAGAGCTAAAGAGGAATGAGATGGATGTTGCAAAGTGTAATTAGCTGATGAGATAAATTTAAAAAGAGCTTAATATGAAAAAAATTAAATTACTTGCTTCCTCGTACCAAAACTGGATGAGAAGAATTAAACAATGCTTGATACGAAAAACAACAACAACAACTATTGGGATGAATGACGAAACGATTTGCTGAGTAGATAAAAACAACAGAAAAAAAAAGAGAAAATATAAAAATAAGTAGATAGGGATAAAGATACATTCTTGCTCCCTTGTATTAAGACGAGAAGACAAAACAAAAAGAATATTACTCGGAATACAGGAAAAAAACGAAAATGTCTGGATAAGAGTGTCGAGAAAAGAGGAAATACGAAGAAAAGAAAAAAATATATATATCAAAAGTGGCAGACGAAAAAAAGGGAAAATAAAGGAGGGAGAAAAGTCGAGAAAAGATGAAATATGAAAAAGGAAAAATATGAAAAATGGCAGACACATAAAAAGGAAAATAATGAAGGGAGAAGCGTCGAGAAAAGAGGGAATATGAAAAATGAAAAAAAAATAAGGCAGACACAAAAAAAGTAAAATAAAGGAGGGAAAAGAATCGATAAAACATGAAATATGAAAAAGGAAAAATATAAAAAACAGACAAAAAAAGGAAAATAATGAAGGGAGAAGCGTCGAGAAAGGGAGGAACATGAAAAAAGAGAATATACAAAATTATAAAAAAATGATAGACAAAAAAAGGAAAAATAAAAAGAAACACTTGCCGAAGAAAACGGAAATAAGAAAGAAAACAATATATCAAAAGGGGTATGTAAAAAGAACATTACTTAAAAAAAAAAAAAACACGAAAGTAAAAGTCTAGGGATAAATGTTTAAGCTCGTAATTCGCCGCGTAGACCGATCATCTATTCCTCAGGTGTGATCAGGCAGGTGAGAAGGAGACAGAGGAGGAGGAGGAGGAGGAGGAGGAATGATGTTTAGGTTCTCAAAGTTTGGGGGCAAAAGTTTCGTAAATTTCCAACAAGGACTCTCTCTCTCTCTCTCTCTCTCTCTCTCTCTCTCTCTCTCTCTCTCTCTCTCTCTCTCTCTCTCTCTCTCTCTCTCTCTCTCGTCAGTATGTTTAGCCTGGAAACATATACTCCCAGGTCTTTTTCTGCCTCTGTGGTGGATAGTGGAGTGTTTCCCATGTGGTATTGGTGTGCTGGATATCCCCTCCCAAAGTGCAGGACTTTATATTTTACTTCATTGAATTTTAACAGCCACTTTTTGATCCATTTCTGTAGCTTGATGATGTCTTCTTGTAGGAAATCCGCAGTCAAGGGGTTAAACTCTCCTCGATAAACATTCTATATGCTTAAACTCCCCCTGAAAGCCATTTTAAAAGATGAACCTCCCCTCGGCAGGCCCTTTAAAAACTTCCGCAGCGAGGTAATTGAAAAAGTAAAACACCCATTAGCTGTTTTAAAAGGTGAAGTTTAGGATGCGAGGAATTTATAGAGGTGGAAAGCACAACCCAACTAGCGATTTTAAAAGGGGAAACTCCTCATGAAGAACAATTAAAAAGGTGATACTCTCCCCTGCAAGGTCGTTTCAGAGGTAAAGGTAGAAATTAAAGGTAAAGGAGAAGGTAAGAGGTGGAGGCAACAAGCAAAGGTAAATCTCCCCCAGACCATTTAATTAACACGTAAAGGTAAAGGAAACAGGCAAAGGTAAATCTCTCTGCCAGGCCATTTAATTAACAGGTAAAGGTAAAAGAAAAGGCCAAATATAGAAGGTAAATCTCCAACAGGCCATTTAACAGGTAGAGACAGAGGTAAATACAAAGGGAAATCTCTCTGCCAGGCCATTTAATTAACAGGTAAAGGTAAAAGAAAAAGGAAGAGGTGAAAGGTAAATCTCCAACCTGGCCATTTAACAGGTAGAGACAAAGGTAAATCTCTATACAAAGGTAAATCTCCCTCCAAAGGCCATTTAATTAACAGGTAAATATAAAAGAAAAGGCAAAAGGTAGAAGGTAAATCTGCAACCAGGCCATTTAACAGGTACAGGCAAAGGTAAATCTCTATAAAACGTTAAATCTCCCTCCAAAGGCCATTTAATTAACAGGTAAAGGTAAAAGAAAAGGCAAACGGTAGAATGTGAATCTCCAACCAGGCCATTTAACAGGTAGAGCCAAAGGTAAATACTAAGGTAAATCTCCCTCCAAAGGCCAATTAACAGGTAACAAGTAAAAGTCGAGGTAAAAGGCGAAGGTAAATCTCCCTCCAAGACCATTTAACAGGTAAGGCAAAAGTTAAAAGGTAAATCTCCCTCCCAGGCCATTTAACAGTTAAGGCGCACACCTGAAGGGCATTTAAGGCGGGAAGAGCGTCGCACCTTTCATGGGGTTTAATTATTTTGGGGCGGCGTGAGGGAGGGACGGAACACGCTTTCAGGGCTTGTTGGCTTGTGGGAAGGGCCTGAAAGAGGGTATTTATTCTCTCTCTCTCTCTCTCTCTCTCTCTCTCTCTCTCTCTCTCTCTCTCTCTCTCTCTCTCTCTCTCTCTCTCTTCTGCTTTTAATCAGTTCATAAGATACGTTTTAGTTAATTTATATGAAGAGAGAGCGAGAGCGAGAGAGAGTAAACGAAGGGAAGAGAAGAGAAAGGGAAAAGACAAAAGAGAAGAATAGATGCAAGGGAACGAGAGAGAGGGAGAAGAGAAGGAAGGAAAGAGAGAGAGAGAGAGAGAGAGAGAGAGAGAGAGAGAGAGAGAGAGAGAGAGAGAGAGAGAGAATACAAAATAAGAAGAAAAAAGTAAAGAAATAAACGTCAAGAATTATTAAGACTTCATTTATCACGGCAAGAAAAAAGAGGAAAAGAAAAGAAAACGAAAAAAAAACCCACTCATTTCAAAAATTTATTCTCTCTCTCTCTCTCTCTCTCTCTCTCTCTCTCTCTCTCTCTCTTCGCATACCTCAATTATTTTTTCCCTCGACTTAACGCTCCGATACACCCCTATTATTATTCCTCCTCCTCCTCCTCCTCTTCCTCCTCCTCCTCCTCCTCCTACCTCTCCTCATCCTCTTCCGCTGTGTCCCCTCCTCATTATTCGTCTCTCTCTCTCTCTCTCCAATCACTTCTCTTTCCTCCCTCCCTCCAATCTCTCCTCCCCTTCCCTTCTCTCTACCCACAAAATCTTCCTCTCCTCTTCCCCTCCTACCCTCCTCCTCCTCCCTTTCCTCCATCTCTCCGCTCCTCCCTCGGGTTCAATGTCGGCTATTGATTCGAAACGCTTCAATGTCTCAGAAGCAGGAATCTTACGTCTCCGAGATGAAGGGAAGGGACTCAAATAGACGTTCATCTTCCCTTCCCTTCCATTTAACTTTTTTTTCATTTTTTTCTTTTTCCATTTTTCTTTGTTTTCTTGATGTACCGTTCCTGTTCGCGCCCTACCTCTTCCTTTTCTTTCCTTTCTCTTTTTATTCTGTTGCCTTTTCCTTCCCTTCCGTCCTCTTCCATTTAACTTTTGACTTTCATTTTTTCCTTTTTCAATTTTTTCTTTGTTTTTTTATGTACCGTATCCTGTTCGCATCCTACCTCTTCCGTCTTCCCTCCCCTTCCATTTCATTGTTTTATTCCTTTTCCTTCCTTTCTCCTTTTTCTGTTGGAGGGGAGGAGGAGGAGGAGGAGAGGCAGTATCAAATGTCATAATGAGGCCTATTTCTATACACGACACACAAACACAAAAACCTCGCCAATCTTCAAGTAAAAAAGAAAATAGTCATCCCTTCAAAATATAAAAATCTTAGAGTAGGAGAAAACGAACTTGAACAAACAAAAGAGTCCAAAAGATCACTTCCAGCAGCCTTCACATCCACCGGGCGCAGAAAAGACAGGTAGGGAGGCTCCGTTGATCACCCTCGGGACGCTATTTTTCAAGGTGTTCGCAGGTGGGCGGCGCGGCAAGTCAAGCCTCGCGCGCGTAATAGAATTCTCCAAGTCTCAGAGGCGGGACTAAACACATCTCGAATTAATTTCCAGCAGTGTAGCGCAGCGGGGGAAAGAGATTCAGGGGCATTACCATAAATCAACAGAGAATAATTAAACCAACACTTGATCCAAAGGGCCGTCATTTGATTATTTAAATGAGTGAAAGAATGATTAAACCTCCCACAGCTGTTACTGATGCTGGGGAGATGTGAGAGCGAGAGAGAGAGAGAGAGAGAGAGAGGAGGGTACCAACAGAGAGTCAGAAACAGATGTAGAGTTTTTTCCAGCCTAAAGGTCTCTGTTAACGGACCAGCGAGTCTTGTTATGCGTCAACCACCACCACCACCACCACCACCACCACAACCACTACCACCACCACTGCTAATTGTAACTTCACTACCATCTAAACCACTATTATCACTACCACTACCCCATGAAACTTCACTGTGCTCTCTTGTCATCTCCACTACTTTCATCAACAGCCTCCTCCCCCCCCACCCCACCCCCACACAAACACACACCATCACTGCTATATTAATTCACCCAGAACCCCCCCCCCCAATAACCACTAACATCACTGCTACTACCATTAACACTACCTCTACTCTTTCTACGGTTCCTCCACCCACTATCATCCACTATACAAACGCTGCAAAAATACCTCCATTCTTTCACTCCACCACTAGATCCACAACCACTACTAGCTTCAAATCTCATCCACTTTTCTCCACTCGCCTATCCCTGTAACTCTACAAAAATACCTCCACTTAACCTCTTTCACTCATCCACTACATTCACAATCACTCCCTTAACCTAACCCTTCCACTATATAAGCTTCAAATCTCCTCCACTTCTCTCCACTCACCTATCCCTGTTCAACCACCATCACCACCAACAACACCCCCACCAATAACCTATACACCACCACAACCACCATCGCCACCCTCACTCTCCGATCAAAACAACACATTATAATATTACAGTGTGTTTCCGGCAAAGGTAATTGGGTAGCCGTAGAGTATTTACAGTTTAGCTTATTTTCCCCGCTCGGCAGTACCTAGCAGCGTGGGTTTAGATGTCAGGAGCAGAAGGTTCACGTACGCATTTGGGCTGGTATTACAAGACACTTTGCCATATCACATCAGCTATTTCTAAAGGTCAAAGAGGGGATCAATCGGGTTCTAATGAGTGTTTCTTTAGGTTCATGGTACAGAAGAAGGGTCAGACTACCACCAGGGTCATAAGACTACCCCTGGAAATGCCCACAACTCCTACGAAAGCCTTGTCAAATATGTGTTCTTGGGCGGCGAAATATCTCATAATACGACCCCAAGTTGGAGTCACCGCAGCGGGGATATCAGGGTACATAAAACTACTCGTGTTCGGCAGTTTATATCATGGGGCCAAACGTCATAATTATCCTCATTAGCCATTTCCATACTACAGCAGGACAAATTTTAATGCCTTCCCTAACGTTTTTTTACCTTTTTCTTCGTTTTATATTAAGTGTATTTCATTGTTCTTCGGTTAAAAAAAACTATAATCCCATGTTGTAAGGTTCATCAAGGCAAACAAATGTTATTATACAAAGTCATGCCTACAATGCATGGGTAAGCCAGGAAAACAACTTGAAGAAAACAACAACAACAATAACAACAACATCTATCTGCTTTGGTTTTTACAATTCCAAGGTTCCACTCTGTTACTTTAGTTGTCATTTTTATTATCATTATTTTGCTATTACGTTATTATTTCAACGTTACTATTTCGTCCCTCCACTTAAGTCTCTATCCGGCTTGACTTCCACAAATCTTAGGTAGCCACTCTGTTACTTTGGCTGTCATTCTGTCACCGCTTCACATGACCTGCACAAGTCCATTTCACATTATTACTCATCATTGGGATATCTTCAGCCCTTGTTTGTTCCCTGATTCACGATGTTCGCTTCTTGTCATGCCAAGCACAACTTCAACACAGACTTACCGATTTTACATGTCCGAAAAAAATACTACAATAGAAATATCAGCAGTGGCGTGGAGTCAGTACGTAGCTAGCAAGGGAAGTCAGCAGGTAGTTAGAGGAGAGTCAGGAGTTAGTCAGCAGGGATGAGTGCTCAGCAGGTATTCAGCACAGAGGAGAAATCAGAAGGAAGTCAGCAATTAGTTAGCAGGAGAGAGTCAACAGGTAGTCAGAGGAGAGTCAGCAGGCGGTAAGAGGGGAGTGAGGGGTTAGTCAGCAAGGGATGGGAGGCAGCAGAGAAAGATAGCAGTAGTCAGCAGGCAGTAAGAGGGGAGTGAGAGGTTAGTCAGCAGGTAGTCAAAAAAAGAGTCAGCAGGCGGTAAGAGAGGAGTGAAGGGTTAGTCAGCAAGGGATGGGAGTCAGCAGAGAAAGGTAGCAGGAGAGTCAGCAGGTAGTAGGAGGGGAGTGAGGGGTTAGTCAGCAGGTAGTCAGCAGTGGTCCAGTGGGGGGGGGAGGAGCAGACGTCATCAGCGCGGCTCACTAACGCTCAATTAATTTTAGTTTCCGGCGCTCCTCCTCTTCTTCTTCCTCTTCCTCCTCCTCCTCGTCGTTTCCCTAGATAGATTTCTCCTCCTCATCGTTTTGCTTTTCTTCCTAGTTTTCCTCCTCTTCTCTTCTTCCTCTTCCTCTTTCTCGTCTTACTTCTCTACCTAGTTTCTCTTCTCTTCCTCTTCCTCCTCTTCCTCTTCTTCGTCTTCCTTATCCTCCTCTTCTTATTTCTTCTTTTCATACACTCTCGTCTACCCAATTCTCTTTTTCCTATTTCTCTTCTTCCTCTTACTCCTCTTCAACTCCTCCTCCTCTTCCTTCTTCTCGTCCTTATCTCCATATTCATCTTCCTCCTCTATCTCCATCACCTCCTCCTCCTCCTCTTCGTATCCATTTCCTTTCCTCCTTCCCATCGTCTTCCATCTAATCCTCACCATAGCCACCTCCTCCTCCTCCTCCTCCTCCTCCTCCTCCAGCTGTCATTACAACCTGGATCATTTCCTCCCATCAGACTCCAATCCTCCGCACGCCTCCTGCCTTCCTCCAATCAATGCCAATCAGGTTTCCATCGCTAGCCAATCCGACGGTGATAATCTTTCAACTTTCCGGTCTCCCGATGCGCCGCGCTCTCTCGCTCTCTCTCGCTCCCTCGCTCTCTTCCAGGCTTCCATCTGGTTCTCTTAGCGGAGCGTTTTTTTTGTGTGTGTGTCTTGTTTGTGTGTATGTGTGTGTGTGTGGGGTGGATGAGGGGAGTGGGGAGGTGTGTGGGGGGGGGGGGGGATGAGGGGGGGGGGAAGTGTGTTTGTTTTTGTGTGTGTGGGTGTGAGTTTATGTATGTGTTTGTGTGTATGAGTATTATGTGTGTGTGTGTGTGTGTGTGTGTGTGTGTGTGTGTGTGTGTGTGTGTGTGTGTGTGTGTGTGTGTGGAAAGCAAACTGAAGTAAAGGAAGGGAAAGTAATATCAATAACGTAGAGAAAATAAAGGAAGAAGAAAGAAAAGGTGAAAACAAACAAATGAAAGAAAAAGAAAGGAAATGTAAAAAAAAGAAACACAGAAAACGGAGTAAGAGGAAAGAGAAGAGAAAACAAACAAACACACTGGAATAGAAAAGAGAAGGAAAAAAGGATTACAAGAAAATGAGTAAAAACAGAAAACCAAAACGAAGAAGGAAAACGAAATCGAGAAACAAAAAGACAAACAGGAAAAGAAAAGCAGAAGGAAAAGGAATAAAAAGACAGGAAACTGAAACGAAGGAAAAATAAATCCAAGAAAAATAAAAGATAAACAGGAAAAGAAAAGCAGAAGGAAAAGGAAAAAAAAAACCAGGAAACTAAAACGAAGGAAAATAAATCCAAGAAAAAGAAAAGAAAAGCAGAAGTAAAAGAAAAAAAACAGGAAACTAAAACGAAGGAAAATAAATCCAAGAAAAAGAAAAGCAAAGCAAAAGAAAAAGGTATAAAAAACAGGAAACTAAAACGAAGGAAAATAAATCCAAGAAAAATAAAACACAAACAGGAAAAAAAAGGAAAAGGAAAAAGAACAAAGAAAATATTTAAGACGATGAATCAGAAAGAAATCAAAGAAAAATAAAAGAAAAGCAAAAGTAAAAAAAAAAAAAAAACAGGAAACTAAAACAAAGGAAAAATAAATCCAAGAAAAATAAAAGACAAACAGGGAAACAAAAACAAAAGGAAAAAGAACAAAGAAAATATTTTAGACGAAGAATCAGAAAGAAATCGAAGAAAAATACAAGACAAACGGGGAAAGAAAACGAGAAATCGCGGGAAAAAACCGAAGGGGAAAGAAATTAAAGACAAAAAGCGGGCCATTAGCGTCCCATCTAAGGGTAATTAATGGCCCTAATGATGGCGCGCTGATTCCCGGGCACTTAAATACCTCGCCAAATGACCCAAAATGGAGACGGTGACCTGGGTTTCTCTCTCTCTCTCTCTCTCTCTCTCTCTCTCTCTCTCTCTCTCTCTCTCTCTCTCTCTGGTTTCGATATTTTTTCTTTCTTTATATACCTATTTATCTGTCTTTCTATTAGTCTGTCTGTCTGTCTGTCTGTGTTACTCTCTGGTTTTTAAAGGATATAAATCTTTAACTGTTTTGCTCACGAGAAGAAGAAAAAAACACGAAGAGTGCGTGTGTTTGTGTGTGAGTATGTGTGTGTGCGTGTGTGTGTGTGTGGGTGTGAGTGGGTGTGTGACTTTATGAAATTAATAAATGGTGGAAGAGAGGGAAGAGTGGGTAGAGAAAGGAGCTGGGTGGAGGTGGAGGAGGTGGTGGAGATGAGTAAGCAGGAGGTGGGTGAAGATAGGTGGAGGTGAGTGGGGTGTAGGTGGGTGAAAGAGTGGGTGGATGAGTGGATAAGTGAGGTTTGTGAAGGTGGATGAAGGCAGTCGGTGGAGCGGGGTTAAGGGAATAGGTGGAGATGAGAGGGAGGGGAGGTGGAGGGGTGAAGATGGGGGAGGAAGGGGGATCAAAGGGGGGGAGGCGAGGCGGCAGAGGAGGAAGAGGAAGAGTAAGAGGAGGAGGAGGAGGAGGAGGAGGAGGAGGCGAGGAAGGAGGATATGTCCAATCAAAGAAACTACCTGAGAGAGAGAGAGAGAACTCTCTCTCTCTCTCTCTCTCTCTCTCTCTCTCTCTCTCTCTCTCTCTCTCTCTCTCTCTCTCTCTCTCCGTGCTTGGGCCGGGCAAGACCTGTAGTAATGACCAATCAAAATTCAGAGCTATTTGTGAGCCAATCTACATATGTTATTGGTGTCCTCCTCCTCCTCCTCCTCCTCCTCCTCCTCCTCCTCCTCCTCCTCCTCCTCCTCCAACCGACTCTATAAGCTTCCCACTTCCTCTACCACATTCTTTTAATTTCCTTCTAACTCCTCACAGTATTTCTCTCCTCTTCCTCTCTTCTTCTCTCTCTTCTGCTTCTTCTCTATCTTCTTTCCTTTGATTTAATTGTGTATTTTTTTCAGTACTCTTCTTTCCCATGTTTTTTTTTCTCCTTCTCTTCCTTCTCCTTCCATTCTCATTCTTATCTTTCCATTTTTTATCCTTGCCCTCTCAATGTGCTTCTTCCCCGCTTCATTCCCTATCGTCAACTCCTTCCTGCAATCGCCTTTACTCTCTATATATGGTTAGCACGAAGGTTAGTCATGTATGCTGATGGATGTTCTTGAAAACTTAACAATGAGAGCGAGTTAAGTTAATCCCAAAACAACAAAATACAAAAGACAGTCAAAACCCTCCTTCGTACACAACAAGTATCAAACATCCTTTTCATTTTGGGAGCAGCGAGTAGCGGGCTTTTTTTTTATTATTGTTTACTTTTTTGTGCCCTTGAGCTGTCTCCTTTGTTGTAAAAAAAAAAAAAAAAAAAAAAAAAATCACGTAAAAGGGAAAAATATACACTCTTTCCACCTAACGTGTGCCAGGTAGCGTGAACACTTCCTATTTCTCACACCCAGGTAGGAATGACCCACTGCTCTCTCTTATACAAAGGGAAAGAATCACACCCTTAGCTCTCTTACACAACAGGTAGCAATATCAATTTCTCTTTCACAACGAGTAGGAATATACCTTTTAATCTCATAGAACACGTAAGATTGACCCTTTTTCTCTCATATAACAGGTAGGAATAACCCTTGTCCTCCCCCCCCCCTCTCTCTCTCTCTCTCTCTCTCTCTCTCTCTCTCTCTCTCTCTCTCTCACACACACTTTCTCTTGCACAATAGGTGAGACTAACACTCTTACTCTCATAGAACAGGTAAGATTAACCTCTCTCTCTCTCTCTCTCTCTCTCTCTCTCTCTCTTACATCAGGTGGCTTTTTCCCTCCCTCTCCTTTCCCTCCTTTTCTCTTCTTTTCCTCCTTTCCATTTCCTTCCCTTTCCTCTTTTTCTTGTTCATTTCCTTCCCTTATTCTCATCCTTATTCTCTTCCTTGTCTTCACTCCCTTTTCTCTCTCATATCCCAAGTAGATTAACACTTTTTTTTCTCTCTTACACATAACAGGTAAGAATAAGCGACCTTTCTCTCTCTCTCATGTAACACGTAAGATTGACCTTTTTCCTATCTTACACAACAGGTGGACGAGACCCCTTTTCCCTCTCTCGCCCGTAACAGCAACATCCCCCTTTCCCGCTCACCAAAAAGGTCGTAAATCAAAGAAAATCGCTCACGAAATAACTGATATCCTTCGCTACCCATAAATCTACCCCCGCGAGACTAGATTTCCCATTTTTATTCAATGCAGCGATATTTCAGCGGTCCAGAAAAAGAGGAAGGGAAAGGGAGGAGAAATGGAGGGAAAGAAAATGCTGAAAAAGAGGATAGGGAGGATAAGGGGTAGTGAAGGGGAGGAGACCGCTAAAGAGTGAAGGGGAGGAAAACATTAGGAAAAGGAAGGGAAAAGGTTGGAAATAAAGGGGAAGAGGAGAATAAAAAGGAAGATGGGAAATACAAACAAAAACAAATGAAGAACAAATAAAAGATATATAAAACAGATGAAGCAAAAACATGGAAAAACGAAAAAAAAACAAAAAAAAAAAAACAGAGAGAGAACACAAAGAACCTCCCTCTTTTGAATACGCCCCGGGTCCTCTTTGCGGGAGCGGCGACACAGCGGGACTTTGGTATACTTTTTATTTATTTTTTGGCCTTCAGCTCCCTGCCTTCTTTACGCTAAAAATAAATAAATAAAAAAGAAAACAGAGAGATGAAAAGCGAGGTACCACACACTTATAACAGCAACCAAAGTACAAGGGGTAGACAAAAATAAATAAATAAATAAATAAATAAATAAATAAATAAACTGGAGATATAGTTTGAAGATGTAATATATGAAAATACTTACTATATTTCTCTTTTCTTTTCCCAGTGTGGTATGTTTATAAATAGTGGAAAAAAAAGATAAAAGAAAACAAGACGTGATCTATATATAAAAAAAAAAACAAGAAAACAAGAGCGAGGCAAGACACACTTCAAACATCGAAAAATGGACGACCAAAAACAAACAAAAAAGTATACAGGAAACGAAAGAAGACAAGCAAACAAACAAACAACCAAAAAAAAAAAAAAACGTACGTAGAGGAGCATGAACTAAACAGGAAGATACATGGAGGTAACAGAAAGTGCATAGTCGATAGATTAATGGAAAAAAAGAAAAGGGAATTATCAGACGGACGGATAACAAGAGAAAAAAAATTAAACATAGGGTGAACAAAATTAATGATAGGTAAAGAGAAAGAAAAGACAGAGATATGACAAGGGTAACACGGGGAGACGGAGAAACTAAAAAGGAACGAGAGAGAATATGTGAACAGACAAGCAACAAGACACATCATAAGTGGAGAAAAAAAGTGAACAGGAAACAGAAACAAGAGGAGGTCAAGTGGTCAAAAAGCAACTCAGAAACAAGTCTAAGTTGGGTCAGGACAGGTCAGGTCAGAATAGTGTTGGATATGCGGGAAACAACAGAAGGGCGAAAAAAAGAGTAATTGGTAAACAGCAACAGAAAGAGGTCAAAGCCAGGTCAGGTCAGGTCGAGTGTTACAAGGATTCAATTGTCACTTATCACTTGGGGAATCAGGAAAGGTAAAGTTTAAGCATGTTGGGAGAGGAAACCGGGTCAGAGGGAAGCGAATTAGGTCAAGGTTAGGTCAGGTCAGGTCAGGTCGAGTGTTACAAGGATTCAGTTGTCACTTTTATCACTTGGGGAGTTAGAAAATGTAAAGTTTGAGCTTACTGGGAAAGGCAACCGGGTCAGAGAGAAGCGAATTAGGTCAAGGTTAGGTCAGGTCAGGTCAATGTTACAACTATCGAGGGAGAGTTAGGAAAGGTGAAGTTTGAGCTGATTGGGAAATGAAACCGGGTCAGAGGGAAGCGACTTAGGTCAAGGTTAGGTTAGGTCAGGTCAGATTAATGTCACAACCATCCAAGGAGAGTTAGGGAAGGTGAAGTTTGAGCTTATTAAGAGAGGAAAGCGGGCCAGGAGGAAGCGGGCCGGGGCTAAATGAAGTACCGGTCTGATATCTCGAGTTACGAAAGTGAGGTTAAGACTGATTAGGGAACTTATATTGGCCGCTCCACCGCGTCCTCATCACCTGTAGAGTCTCTGAAACTCACCTGTGCCCCCCCCGCCCCCCCTTGCTGCAGGTGACTTTTAAGAGGTAGCCCACAAAGATGCAGTTCAGGTGTTAAGGTGAAGTTTGAGTCGATATGTGTGTGTGTGTGTGTGTGTGTGTGTGTGTGTGTGTGTGAACGTAATATTTCAATGAACACCACTACACTCTTTGTCTCTCTCAATGGCAGAACTTTTTAAATAAGTCAAATTCACCATCACACAACTCATTTTTACATTTCCTGATACAACCCATTATCGTTTCTCGGAGATGGATGTCGCTCCACATTTTGGTTGAAACTTAAGTGCAAACCTTTTTAACCTAACTCTATCGGTAAGTAAGACCTCTATCCAGGAGCAGTAAGTAGCGGGCTTTTTTTTCTTTTTTCTTTACGCCCTTGAACTGTCTCCTTAGCAGTAAAAAAAAAGAAGGTACAAACAGCCCTTTCCCCCTTACGTGACAGGTAGTGTGAACCTTTTTCCTCTCTCTCACAAGCAGTAAAAATATGACTTTGTTCTCTCTTATACAACAGGAGAGAATAACGCATTTTTGTTCTCCCACACAATAGTAAATGATGCATAAACCCCATATATCTTAATAATGTAAATTCACCTTTATTTAACGTTTTTACCGTTCTTGTGTCCGTCCTTGCACCTGGAACCTATGAAATATATCCCAAAATCTATAACTCATTTCTTCAGTCACTCACAATCTCCAATTTCTCGGTAAAATTCATTGATCTTTCTTCATAATGGATATCGTTGCATTTTTTATGACCTTATGCATCAGATAAACCTCATAACACATAAATCATAAAAGTAATCTTACCCAACCATACCCTATCCTATCCCAATCCTATGCTATCCTAAGCTGGTCCTATTTCACTATACAATATCCTACACCCTATCCTAATCCTATGCTATCCTAAGCTGGTCCTTTTTCACTATACAATATCCTACACAACCATACACTATCCTATCCTTATCCTATGCTATCCTAAGCTGGTCCTATTTCACTATACTACACAACAATACACTATCCTATCCTTATCCTATGCTATCCTAAGTTGGTCCTATTTCACTATGCTACAATATCCTACACAACTATACACTATCCTATCCTAATCCTATACAATCTCACACAATCCTATTCTTCCAAAAAGTACTTGAGTCTTGCCTACGCACTGAATCCTAATAAAATCCACTAACCTTACTTAACAATGACTATTACAGCAACATTTATAGCAAACATCATCTATTTTTTTGTGGAAGCCTCTCAATAATAACCAAAATACTTCACTCCTTCACAACCTTAAGTTCCGGGAAACAATATTTTTTTACTAACTTCACCATGAACATCAGTGAGCCTTTCCTCTGTAAACTTGTCTATTGTATGCATCGTTAGAGACTTTTAACAAGCTTATTATACCCGGAGTAATCCACTTAGCCCGCGCACAAACATATTCCCCCGTGACACATGTACCTTTTGACCCGGCATTTCACCTCCGTTGTATATATTCTTAACTTTTCGTCATTTTTTTTTACCTGTCTCCCTTCGCGTCGCAGGTAATCCTCAACAAACTCCCTCAGCTAACAACAATCCGCTAAGGCCTTACACACACACACACACACACACACACACACACACACACACAGACATGATTTCAACCTCAACTCTTTCACTTAATCCACAAAATTCTCACACTCTGTTAACCTATTGTGGTGAAGGTGGGGGTTGTGGTGAAGGTGGTGGTTGTGGTGACGGTGGTGATTGTGGTGAAGATGGTGGTGGTGGTGGTGGCAGAAAACCCTCAAAACTCCTTTTCAAGTCTCTATAAACACCTTAAAAAGCTATCTGATCCCCTTAAGCTTCTTTGAACCCAAGACGACGCCATAAAAATATTTCTCAATGGCGTCGGAACACTCTTTGATTCCTTTCTTCCATTTTTTTTTTCCCCGTCAATTCCTTTCATCTTACCCCTCTCTCTCTCCCTCTCTCTCTTTCCCTCCTCTTCCGTTCCCGTCTTTTTCTTTCCCTATCTTGTCCTCTACCTCCTCCTTCTTTTCATTTCTCTTCTTCCCCTGTCCTCCACATCTCTCTCCCTCATCTTTTCTTTCTTCTCCCTATCTCCTACTCCCTTTCTTTATCCCTCTTCTCTATCATTTTCTCTCTCCACTTTCTCATCTTTTATCCACATCTTTCTCCTCTTTGCTATTCATCTCACCTCACTCTCCTTTCCTCTTTGTCACCTCTCTATATCTCCTCCTCCTCGTCCTCTTCCTCATCCTCCTATTTACCTCTCTCTCCTTCCTCTAATCTTCTCTCCCTACCTTCTCGTCTGTTATCCGACTTTCCCTCCCTTTAATTCCATTCCCTTTTCTCTCTCTCCCTCCCTCCCTCTTTGTTACCTGGTCTTGTTGTAGTCAGGTAAGGTAAGAAGGATTGCTATGGGTGACTTATTGTGTTTACCTTGTTACGTCTTCGTACTTATCCCAACAGGTGTTAATTGGACCGTGTTACTTGGGTGCTCAATTTTTCTTGTTAATTTATGTACCTTATTTTTCCTTGCGATTCCTTTCCTTTACATTTTTCCATTTAACAAACACACACACGTACACATAAACTTACAGACAGAGGTACACATACAGATACGCACACAGCTACATGATCAAGTCGGTAATAAACACACACACACACACACACACACACACACACACACACACACACACACACACAGACATACAAACACACACACCAGTCCAGCGCGTGATCAGACCGTGGGAGAATGACACACACACACACACACACACACACACACACACACACACACACACACATAAGAAAATACTGATACTGATGAAGACAAACAAAAACACTACATAACGAAACGAAACCCAAAAAAGAACAGATAATTACAGGTGTGTCGAGGTAACAGGAGAGAAGGGTTAAGAAGAATACCTGACCGACCTTTCCCAGCCTTTTATCTTCCTCCTTTTGTTTACCACCGCAGGGAGGAGGAGGAGGAGGAGGAGGAGGAGGAGTGCAGTTCCCAAGTGAGGAGAGGCAAAACAGAGGGAGTGTAAAAGGAAGGGAAAGAATAGTGGCCTCTCTCTCTCTCTCTCTCTCTCTCTCTCTCTCTCTCTAAGTATATTTTCTCTCTCTTTAATCTTTACGTAAACTGTTTTCTTGTTTTATTTTTATCTTTCAGAGTTTTGTTGTTCTTTTAAATTTTTTGTTTCTTGAGAGAGAGAGAGAGAGAGAGAGAGATGGGGGGGGTGGGGGTGAGGGGCGCTGACATAACATGAGTTTCACATTACACTTCTAAACAGCAAATTTGAGCAACAAAGAAAAAAAGTAAACGGCTAAATTATTTTAAAGTTTCCCCTAAAAAGAAACTTGAAACCTTGTTATTATCATTATTTTCTCATAGCAATTTACTACAAAGGAGGAGGAGGAGGAGGAGGAGGAGGAGGAGGAGGGGGAAGGAGAAGGAGGAGGTAAACGAGGATGACAAACTAGATGTGGAAAATTAGGATAAAGAGGAAATCGAAGAAGAAGAAGAAGAAGAAGAAGAAGAAGAAGAGGAAGAAGAGCAGGAAGAGGGAGAACAGGAATAGGAGGAAGATAAATAAATAAAAGGAAGTAGAAAAAAATGATAACAAAGAAAAGGATAGCATAATAGAGAAATAATTGAAGAAGGAGGAAGAGGAGAAGGTAAAGAAAATATAGGACGAGGACAAGGACAAAGAGAAGAGGGAAGAAGAAGGAGGAGGAGGAGGAGGAAAAGTAGGACAAGGAAAGGAAATATAGAACAAGGACGAAAGGCAAAAATCATTAAGAAAGAAGAGGAGGAGGAGGAGGAGGACGAAAATGTAAAGGAGGAAGAGGAGGACAAGAACACTGAGGAAGAAGAAGAAGAAGAAGAAGAAGAAAAAGAAGAAGAAGAAACGAAGAAGAAAAGCAAGAAACGAAGAAAAAAAGAAAAGAAGAGGAAAAGGAAGAAGAAAAAGAAGAAAAAAAGATGATTACGAAAAGAAGAAGTAGAAAAAGATGATGATGACGAAAAAAGAAGTAGAAGAAGAAGAAAAAGAAAAAAGAAACAGCAACGGAATGAAGAAAGAGGAGGAAGAGGAAAGAGAACCAAAAGGAGGAGGAAGAGGAGGAGGAGGAGGAGGAGGAAGGGGAAGAAAAATGAGGTGCTGGGAGAGGTCGCCTAATCCTCTAATATTTACAGCTGGTGATATTGTGTGCCGCGGGGATAATGTATTAAAATTTCAATCCTAACCACAGCCCTTTACTAATGAATGGAGGAGGGAGGGAGGGAGGAAGGGAAAGAGAAGGAGAGGGTGGCAAGGAAGGAGGGGGGAGGGGGGGGGGAAGCGGAGGGGGACAAGAGACAAAAGAGGAGGGAAGTTAGTAGGGAGGGAGAGAGGTAAGGCGGGAAAGGAAGGGAGAGAAATGAAGGGAAGGAGGAGGGAAGGAAGGGAAGGGAGGGAAGAAAGAAGGGGGGAGAAGGGAGAAAGGAGGAGGAGAAGTGAAGGGAGGAAGGGAGGGAACAAAAGACAAAGAGGGAGGGAGAGGTAGAGCGAGAAAGGGAGAAAGGGAGGAGAGAATTGAAAGGGAGAAAGGAAGAAAAGAAATGGAGAAGGGAAAGGAAGAAAATGAGAAAGGAGAAAATAAATAATGGAGAGAGAGAGAGAGAGAGAGAGAGAGAGAGAGAGAGAGAGAGAGAGAGAGAGAGAGAGAGAGAGAGAGAAACCGAGGAGAGAAGAGTGAATAAAGGGAGGAAAGAAGGAAGAAGAGTAGAGAAAAAAGGAAGGAGGAAGAGGAAAACGGTAGACAAGGGAAGGAAGAGATAGACAAAAAAAAAATTACGTAACAGGAATGGAAGAAAATGAAGAGGCGAAGGCGTGAGTGAAAGGGAGATAAAAAGGAGGGAGGGAAGGGAGGGAAGGAGGGAGGGAAGGAGGTGGAGGTATGAGAGAAAGCATGAAAAATGAGAGGAAGAATTTACGTGCACTTGTGAGGAAGGAAAAGGAGGAGGAGGAGGAGGAGGAGGAGGGAATGATGAAGAGAGGAAGGAGAAGAAGGCACAGGACTGCATACGAGGAGGGACGGAGAGGGAGAGAGGGAGAGAGGGAGAGAGGGAGGAAGGGAGGGAGAGAGGGAGGAGGGGGTGTCTTGTGAGTGTCTGTACGTGAGAGGAAGAAAAAGGAGGTAAGGAGGAGAGGAGGGAGGGAGAGAAGGAGGGAGGGAGAGAAGGAGGGAGGGAGAGAGAGAGGGAGAAGGGAGGGAGGGTCCGTGAGAAAGAGTGAATGTAGAAGCGAAGAACAAAAAGGGAGGCAAAAAAGGGAGGAGGAAGGAAAACAAGAAAAAATTGGTGAGATAGAAAGAGATAAAGAGATGGAGGAAAGCAGATAGAGTAAACGAATGAATGATAGATAGATAAAAAAAAGGAGAAAAAAAGGAATAGAGAAGGACATAAAAGAGAAGGAAAATAGGAAAGAAATGAAGACAAAAATATGAAAAAAGAAGAGGGAAAAACTGAGGAGAGAGAGAGAGAGAGAGCGTTTCCAGGTGTGAGCAGGTAAGGAGGTGGGCTGCAGGATTTAGGGAGGTGCCTGCACTGGACGGAGGAAAGTTAATGGGAGGAGGAGGAGGAGGAGGAGGAGGAGGAGGAGGAGGAGAGGAAGTAAAGATGAAACCACCTTCCACACACTTCCTCCACACACACACACACACACACACACACACACACACAAACATCAATAACAACATAAAGAAAACGAAACTTATTTAAAAAAGCAAACCAAATAAAAGGAAAAACAACAGAAGTTTGAAAAATTCTTTTGTTACGAAAAACAAAACGAAAACGAAAGCGAGAGAGAGAGAGAGAGAGAGAGAGAGAGAGAGAGAGAGTACGTCAATAAATGGAAAACTTCGTCACACAAACTTAGGAAGAGCTCGATCGAAGTCTGGCGTCTCTTCTTCTTGAACTGACGACGTTCCAATAATGTTTGACTTTAATAACGTGAAGGTGCAGTGCTCTCTCTCTCTCTCTCTCTCTCTCTCTCTCTCTCTCTCTGATTATAATTGCAGGCTCTATCGTGCTCTTTGTTTGATTAGAGAACCGTACTTTTGTTTTCTCTCTCTCAACTCTTTACTAATTTTCCCGTTTAATCACGAAAAAGAGAATGCCTTCCCCTCTTTCCCCTCATCTCTCCCCTTTCCCTCCTCTACATTCACTACCTTTCCCCTCATCTCTCCCCTCTTCCTCCTCTACATTCACCACCTTTCCCCTCATCTCTCCCCTCTTCCTCCTCTACATTCACCCTCGTCCCCCTTCTAACCTACCATACACTCCAATATCCTCTTGAAAAAAATATACTATGGTCTGTTTAAAAGAAGTGTTCCTTTGGTGCGTTGCCGGCGTTTGTCAGTAGGTGGGTTTTTTCTTTCAGCAGGATTTCCACCAGACAACCACCAACTTATCATTCCCTACAAGAAAATATCGCATTTCCAACCGGAGCGCTACCGTGGCATTGACGCTCATAAGTCCACGGACACAACCAGCCACGTTTGCACAACTCAACGGTTCCTTTGATCGACCTTTTTGTTACAGTAAAGGAAACAGCTCAAGCAACGTTGCCAGATTATCGTACTCACCACACTGCATTTATCATCTTTAAGGCTCAAACTCTCGTACCTACAAAAATAATGAAAGAATGAAAAGCCTAGTTTGTATACGAGGTGACATAAAGCAAATAGAAAAATGCACAACGAGAGATTGTGTGACTGACAGACAACCTTCCATAGAGCCAGAGATGAATCCGGTCAATCAGGAAGAGTCTAAAAGATGCCGCATAGGTGCCAGAAAAGGACTCCGTTTGAATAGACTTTTGTTTCCCTCTCCTTTCCTTCCCTCCTCCTCCTCCCCTTGGTTCCCTTCCTGCATTAATCTCATAGCAATACATTGTTATCTTAGTGTTGCTTCGGGTGAGGGGTGAGGTGTGAGTTGAAATGAGAGAGAGAGAGAGAGAGAGAGAGAGAGAGAGAGAGAGAGAGAGAGAGAGAGAGAGAGAGAGAGATCAAGGCGTAAGGGATGAACAAGGCAGAGATGATACATTAGGTGGTATAAAAAGAGAGGGAGAAGAGTAAAGGGAGGAGATAAAGGGAAGAAAAATAGGAGTAAAAAAGAAAGGGAGAGGAGCTTAATTAAAGGAAGGGGGAGCAAAGAGTAAAGGGAGAGAAAAAAGGGAGGACTGAAGAAGAGAGAGGAAAGGATAAGGAGAATATAAACAGGAACAGAGGTTGGAAAAGAGAAGGATAAGGGATAAAAGAGAAGGAGAGGGGGAAAATGAGGGGAGATAAGAGAGAAGAGGGATGGAATGAAGGAAGAGGATTGAAGGTGATGTATAAGAGATTGAGGAAAATGAGGAAGTATAAGAAAAGGGGAGAGAGAGAGAGAGGGAGAAGGAGAAGATGGGAAGAGGGGTGAAAATGAAGAAAGGGAGAGGAGAGAGAGGAGAAAACCAGGTTATTGTTGTTGATGATGAAGTGATTTGGTGCACATGAGTAGAAAATAACGTACACACTGTCAAACGTACATAGACAAACACACACACACACACACACATACACACACACGGAAATTCATATAGTAATACACATCTCTCTCTCTCTCTCTCTCTCTCTCTCTCTGTTATTCAATCTTATTTATTTTTCCTCGCTTTTTTTTTTTGTCTTTCATTTCCTGTTTTTTTTTTGTTCCTCTTCCTTCACCTCTTGTTTCTGACCCTCTTCTCCTCTTTATCCTCTTCCTTCTTATTCTCTTTCCTCTTTCTCTTTGTTCGGTTCTTCAGCATCTTCCTCTCTCTTCTCTATCTTCCCTTCCCTTCCGGTTATTTCTTCTCTCTCTCTCTCTCTCTCTCTCTCTCTCTCTCTCTCTCTATCTCTTCTTCTCGTCTCATTTCCTCTCCTCTCCCTCCCTCTCCCTCTCCCCCCCTAAACCCCCTGTAATCCATTCAGCCTAAGCTACAATTAGTATATATTTTTTCCATTATTACGTAAAAGGCATAATTAAGTTTTGGAAATCGTAATTAAAACAGCCGACATGCCTTTATTGCGCCCATAAATCCTTATTATATGCATTTTCTTAATTTCGCAGAGGCCCAACTCTGGCAAATATATATACAGCGGGAAACGTTTTTTTTATTTATGCTCGGCCGCTGCAGAAATAACGATGATGATGATGATGGTAGTAGTAGTAGTAGTAGTAGTAGTAGTAGTAGTAGTAGTAGTAGTAGTAGTAGTGGTAGACGTAGTAGTAGTAGTAGTAGTAACAATAACAATGATAACAACAGAGGTAGTAAAAATAATAATAATAAAGTATAATTGAATCTCATATTGGTACTAATAAGCTTAATTTTAGAGTGATTCATTTTCCTCTCTCTCTCTCTCTCTCTCTCTCTCTCTCTCTCTCTCTCTCTCTCAAGCGTGGGAAAGGGCAAAATATATATATCTGACATCGTTTTTCTGTGCCTTTTCACTCCTCTTTTATCAAACATTCTGAATCATTTGTCTGTATTTTTATTTCACTTCATTATATCAATTTCAGAAAGAGTGTATCATATTGTTTCCTTCTGCCTTGTTTTGTTGTTGTTTTTGTTGATTTGTTTGCTAAAGTAGGTAGTTTTGTGTGTATATATATTTTTTTGTGTGTGTGTTTTTCTTTTGTTTTTTTCCAGGCTTGGTTGTGGATGTCTTTTTTTCTCTGCTTATCTTTTGTTTTCTTTGTCTTTTCACGCTTCGTTTTCACGGCTTTGTTTTCTTTGTCTCTGTTTTCATCTCTGTTCGTCTTTCATTACATTTTTTCTTTTTTGTTTTACTTTTTTTATTGTGTCCTGTTCTTTCTTGTTCTGTCTTTGGTCTTCTAATGTTTTGTCTATTTTTTTTTCTAATTCTCCTTCTTTAATTCATTAGTGCTATCTTTTCATATTTTATTACTTCGGTTATTAATTGTTTTCATAGTCTCTTTACCTTATACATCAGAATATTTCCAGTGTCCTTTCTCTTTCACGAATTTCTTTTACTTTAATTTCCTTTTTCGATGAGGTATAATTCAATTTTTCTTTCCTTTCATCTTTTGTCTTCACCCTTTCGAGTTTATTTCACACTTTTACTGTCTTTCTTTTCCTCAAACTTGCAAAATTTCCACCGACGAATCTTTTTTTCTTCTCTTTCCTTCTCTTTGTGTGATGATATTTCTCTTTATTTTTCGTATGCGTGTCTTTTTGGGGCGAGTTTATTTATTTTTTATTTACATTTCCTTTAAACTTGAAATATTTCCACCAACGAATCTTTTTTCTTCTTTTTTCTCTCTTTGTGTGATGATATTCTCTTTATTTTTCGTAGGTGTGTCTTTTTGGGGCGAGTTTATTTTTTATTTCATTTACATTGCCTTTAAACTTGAAATATTTCCACTAACGAATCTTTTTTTCTTCTCTCTCCGTCTCTTTGTGTGATGAAGTTCTCTTTGTTTTTCGTATGTGTGTCTTTTGTGGACGATATAATTTACTTTTTCTTATTTATATTTCCTTTAAACTTGCAATATTTCCACCAACGAATCTTTTTCTTCCTCTTTTCGTCTCTCTGTGTGATGATGTCCTCTAAATTTTTCATGTGTGTATTTTGTGGGCGGGAGTCAACTTTTTAAATGCCGGACGATAGTTAACTTTTTTAAATATTGGACGATAGTTAACTTTTTTAAATATTGGACGATAGTTTTTTATATAATGGACGATAGTTTTTTATATAATGGACGATAGTTAACTTATTAATATATTGGACGATGGTTAACTTTTTTTATATATTGGACGATAGTTGATTTTTGTATATTGGACGATAGTTAACTTTTTTATATCCTGGTCGATATTTAACTTTCTTATATATTAGACGAGAGTTAATTTCTCTCTCTCTCTCTCTCTCTCTCTCTCTCTCTCTCTCTCTCTCTCTCTCTCTCTCTCTCTCTCTCTCTCTCTCTCTCCATCAAAGGAAGGAGCTCAATGGCCATCTAAAATAAAATATAAGACAAGTAAATAAACGCATTAAAACAACATTAATAAGGAAAAGAGTTAAAAAAAGTTCGCTAATTACTTACTGTGTCTTTGTTGGCGCCACCAAACCTGCCGGCAACAGAAAAAAAGGGAAAAAAATGGTGTTGGTTATACATCATTTTAGTTCATTACTTTTTTTTTTGTGTGGAAGCATTGCATTTGTGAATATTAAATGTCACATCCTGATCCACACACATTTCGCAGCGGCTCTTGCATTTGTTAAGTTATTTTTGTTTGACTTTTCTCTTTACTTTTATTTTCTTTTTTTTTTTTTGCTTTCTTTTGGGTTAGTCTTGTCGGTTTTGGTTTTCATATTTATTTACTTTTTTTTTTGAGGGGGAGGAGAGAAAGGAAGGAGGGTCCGTTTGTGCGTCTATTCTTTTATTTTTGTTTGTTTTGGTCCGGTCTGGATGTTCAAATTAATTTATTTTTTTATTTTTCTTCTTATTCTTTTCTGGGGGGAAGCCAGTTTGCGATTTTTGTTCTTGTTTTTCTTTCTTTTCTCTCTTTTCTTTTATTTTGGTTCGGTCTCTTTGGTCAGGATGTTCAAATTAATCTCGTTTTTTAACATTTTTTATGCTTTTCTGCGAGGTAAGTCAGTTAGTGGTTTCGTTTTTGTTTTTGTTTGGTCTTTTTCTCTCTCTCTCCTTTTTTCTTTATTTTAGTTTGGTATTGTAGTTCTGGATGATCAAATTAATCTTTTTTAACAATTTCTATTCTTTTCTGGGAGGTAAGTCAGTTTGCGATTTTGTTTCTGATTTTATTTCTTTTTCTTAATTTTCTCTTTTGTTTACTTTATTTTAGTTTGCTATTGTAGTTCTGCATTCTCAAATTAATCTTTTTTTTATCTATTTTTTATTCTTTTCTGCAAGGTAAGTCAGTTTGCGGTATCGTTCTTGCTCTTGTTTCGTCTTTTTTTTTCTCTCTCGTTTCTCCTTTCAGTTTGGTCTCGTGGGTCTGAATTTCCATATCTCCTTTTTTTTTTTTTTTTGGGGGGGGGGGAGGTCGGGGTCGGGAGGTCAGTTGAGACGCATCTGTTGTTGCTTTTGTTTCGTCTTTTTCTCTCTTTCTTGTTTATATTGCTTGCTTTGTTTATGCTTCGTTCGCCTTCACCATTATTTTTCATCTAAATTCTTCACTTGTTCAGCTGGTTGTGTAAATCCGTTTTCATTGCTTTATAATTTTTTACGGCTTCCTTTTCTCCTCTGTGGTCAAGTCGACGTTTTATCTTCAATTTCTTTTTTATACTTTTTGCTTCTGAAGGTTCGTGGGTTTTTATATCAATTACTTTTTGCGTTTTCTTTTTACCTTGTGTTGGTTTCCGGCTTCGCTTTGATGGTCTTTACTTATTAATTCATTTGATCTTTGCTCTCCTACCCCGCGCATCCCACCTCGACCCCCTCAGCCTCCACTCAACTCATCCCATCCCACTCAGTTTTCACCCTCTCCATCACAACCCACTCAACTGCCAACCTCCCCACACCATCCCACTCAGCTTCCACTCTCCTCATCCCATCCCACTCAGTTTCCACCCTCTCCATCCCAACCCACTCAACTGCCAACCTCCCCACACCATCCCACTCAGCTTCCACTCTCCTCATCCCACCCTCTCCATCCCAACCCACTCAACTGCCAATCTCCCCACACCATCCCACTCAGCTTCCACTCAGTTCATCCCATCCCACTCAGTGTCCACCCTCTCCATCCCAACCCATTCAACTGCCAACCTCCCCACACCATCCCACTCAGTCTCCACCCTCTCCTCTCCATCCCAACCAACTAAACTTCCACTCCACTCAGATTTTTTTTTCTTCTAACTAATCATATATTTTTTTTCCTTTCTTCAATCTGATCTTCGCCATTTTTTTATCCACAACGAATTTAGACTTTTTTTTGTCATCTTTTCTTTCCCTTCACTTTCTATTCCCGACTATTTTTTTTCCTTTTCGTTATCTTCTCTTCTGTTCTGTTTAACCCTTCTTTCACTCCGTAACCTAACATGTCTGTCTATATCTGTCTACCTGTCTGTCTATTTGTCTGTGTCTGCCTCTATGTCTATCTCACTCTCGTTAACCTTCCTCTTCCTCCTCTTCCTCCTCTTCCCATTACCTCTGCACTCACCTCCACTTTCATTCCTCTTCCTCTTCCACTTGCATTTCTCCTTCACGTCCTCTGCCTCCCCGACTGCCTCCTCTTCCCCTCCCTTCCTTTCCCTTCCTCCCCTCTCCACCTGCACGCCAGCTGTCTCTTCCTCCTCCTCCTTAATGCAGTTCCTTCCCTCACCTACCTCTTCCCCCACTTCCCTTCACATGATTCACTATATTTACCTGGTCATCTCAATTGCATCCGGTTCTTACTCACCTGCATGAATCTACCTCTTACCTGTTAATATGTTGGTTTTTTTCTATCTTTATTTTTTTTTATCTTTTCGTTATTTTCTCTTCTGTTCTGTCTTTCTTTACGTTCTAATTCAAATCGTCCACTTCTTCCCCTCTCCATCATTTCCTATCTTCCTTTCTCTTCTCCTTCTCTTTCTTCTTTTCTACCGGTTAGTTTTTTTTTCCTATTCTTCTTTCCTTTCCCTCTTCCTTCTCCTCTCCTTTTTCTAACTCACTTTCTTGTACTTTTCCTTTTCTTTTCCACAATGCAAACAACACCCTAATCATTCCCCTTTCTATTTGCTATCCATCTATTTTCTTCCTCGTCCTCCATTCTCTTTGTTTCACTTTCCTATTCCACTTCTTCTTCCATGTCTAATTTCCTTTCCTATTAACCAAAACATCATCTTTCCAGTCATTACCCTTTTCAAATTCCTATAGAGCATTTTTTTCTCTTTCCCTCCCTTCCCTTCCATTCCCTTTTCCAATACCCCTTCCATTTATAACTCCCTTGCCTATCATAACTAACACCACCTTTCCATATCATAAGCAAATCTCTTTCTTCCGTTTCCTCTCCCTTTTCTGACAAGCAGTTTCATTTTCTTCCCTTCCCCCTTTTCTTTGTACTTTTTCACTTCTGTTGCAAAGTTCAATGAGTTCTTTCCCTTTCTCCTCTACCTTTTTTTTCCTCCCGGCTTTCTCTGTAACGATTTCTCTCCTTTCTCCCCACCTTTTCCTTCTTTTGCCCTGTTTTCCCCTTTCGCCAATATCATGCCCTCTCCCCCCTTCTCCCTTTCCCTTTCAATGGTAACACAAATTCCAACGATTTCTCCCCTTTCTCCCTCATCTTCTCCCCTTCGCGTCTTGTTCTCCCCTTTCAACCCTCTCTCCCCCTCTCATTTTTCTCCCTTTCCCTTTTCCCTTTCAATGCTAACAACGATTTCTCCCCTTTCACCCTCATCTTCTCCCCCTCCCGCCATGTCCTCCCCTTTCAACCCTTTCTCACCCTTTCCTTTTCTCCTTTTCAATGCTAACAAAACTCCAACGATTTCTCCCCTTTGCGCTTTCTCTCCCCTTTCTCCTCCGCCCTTTTCCCTCGCGTCTTGCTCTCCCCTTTCAACCGTATCATTTGCCCTCTCTCCCTCCCCCCTCTCTCTCTCTCCTCTCTCCCTCGCCGCATCCGCCCCCTGTGCACCATTCCATACGCACTAATGTAATGAGCTTCAAGTAAACTATGTAGAAGCGGGTGGGCGGGAACGCAATATATGTAGACACGTGTAGCAATGCATGTATGTAAATTAATTCCATCTGCCAGTATAATTAGTATAGGAAATAAGGTCTAGGTATACTGTCTGGTCGCCTGCCTCGCCTCCCTTGTATTTAGTGCGCTGTTTATGCTGGATGCGAAGGTACGATAGTTTTATGGAAATGCAGAAGCGCCAATTACGAAAGGTAGAGAGAAGAAAGGAAAGGCGATAGGAGGAACGCAATGAAAGTATGATTTGGTGTATAGGTAGATGGTTACACGGACACGTATGAATAGACAAAAAATAGATAGATGAATAAGTAGATTTTCAGATAGGCGTAGGTAGCTGAATAAAGAGATAGACATATACTGATGCACTTGTTTAAATAGATGAGTAGATGGATGGATGGAGGGATAGATAGATACATAGACAGATACAGAAAGCGAGAAGGACATTGACTGATATATAGAAAATTACACACTTATAAAGGAAAAGATAAATGAGATACGTAATAACTTTTAATCGAGATATTTATATTTGCACTCTAAAAGCTATTTGATTAACTTTTTTTTGTTTATGGAGAAAAAAAAATATGATACAAGAAGTGTTAATGAAAACTGTTAAAGTGTTGGGAATAAATAAAATACAAAGCTGACAAGTTTAATAATAAGTGAGGAGTGTTCTGAACTTTTGAATAACTACTAAAATTTGTTTGGATATCATAATTATTGCTAAACTTTACTGATCACGGAAGTTTGAACACACACACACACACACACACACACACACACACACACAGAGCTAGACAGAAAGCCAGACAGCCAGCCACACACACACACACACACACACACACACACACACACACACACACACACACACACACACACACACACACACACACACACACACACACACACACACACACACACAAAGAGAGCAACACCACTTTCTCCTCTTCCTCTACTTCCCTCAATCCTCCTCTTTTTCCTCTGCTTTCCTCTTCTCTTTTTCTCTCCTTTCTCCTCTTCCTCTACTTCCCTTAATCCTCCTCCTCTTTTTCCTCTGCTTTCCTCTTCTCTTTTTCTCTCCTTTCTCCTCTTCCTCTACTTCCCTTAATCCTCCTCCTCTTTTTCCTCTGCTTTCCTCTCCTTTCTCCTCTTCCTCCTTTTCTTTCTCTTCCCATTTTTCCGCACAGAGCTAGACAGAAAGCCAGACACACACACACACACACACACACAGACAGAAGTAGACAGAAAGCGAGACAGACAGCCACACACACACACACACACACACACACACACACACACACACACATACACACAGGTGGGCACAGCAATTAACCACAGCACATAGCACAAAAAAAAACATCAGCAGCGGCGTGTTAGTTAAAGTGCAGCCAACCTAACGCTGCTCCGGTAATTGACTCTCTCTCTCTCTCTCTCTCTCTCTCTCTCTCTCTCTCTCTCTCTCTCTCTCTCTCTCTCTCTCTCTCTCTCTCTCTCTCTCTCTCTTGACATTAGCTTCCTTGTATCACTTCTTTCGTTTTTTTTCTTCTTTTTCTCGGTTTCTTTTTATTTCCTTTTGCTTTCTTTTTTAATCTTTGCATCTTCTCTTTCTCCTTCGCTTTCTCCTTCTCCTGTTCCCTTTTTCTCATTTTCTTCCGCTTTCTCCTCTTCCTAATGCAAACAATACCTCCTTCATTCCCCTTTCTATTTTCCATCGATATGTTTTTTTTCTCTCTCTTCCTCCCTTTGCTTCTCTTC
>NC_066561.1:7824828-7847328 GCF_024679095.1 Eriocheir sinensis | reverse complement strand
TATGAGTTTTTAAAGGACGAGATAAGAGGAATGATGGGACGTGGGGACATGAAGGGAAGCAGGAAGGCGCAACTCACACATACTGAGGAAGAAAATAAATCGTAGTAATAGGGAAAAAATGAAGGAAAAGGTTATCAGGGACCCGCGGATATGAGTTTTTAAAGGGCGAGGGATGAGGAGTGAAGAGACGATGAGACATGAAGAGAAGCAGGAAGACTTACACATATTGAGAAAGACCAAAAAAATCGTATTAGTAAGAGTAAGTAGAGCGAGAGAGGAATAGACAAATCGATGTAAATACCAATAAGCAGAAAATAAAATAAATCTTGCAAGACAGACGAATGGAATGCCAGTTCAATTCATACTTAAGTAGGTAAATAGATAAAGAAAGATAGATGAAAATAGATGGAAGGATAAGTCAATAGATACAAAAATGAATGAGGAGAGAAATTAACGTTAGTACACACACACACACACACACACACACACACACACACACACACACAGACAAGCACGAAAGCGAGCATTAAACATCAACACAGACAAATGAAAATAAGAAAAAAATGACTGATTAGATAGAGAACAAATATAGATAACAAATTTGGGAAAGAAAAAAAATAATAGGTGCACAAGAAAATAAAAAAAAAGACAAAATAAGTAAATAAAAAGACCAGCGAGAGATAAGAAAAATGAATAAATGAATAAAAAAGATAAATAAGAAACAGAAAATTATAAGAAAAGTAGTAAATTGATAAAAAAACTAATAAATGAATCAGAAAAAATAATAAAAGTCGAAAATGGATTAGAAATAAGAAAATACATTAACACACACACACACACACACACACACACACACACACACACACACACACACACCACAAAAACAACACCAGCTCTCTCAAATGTGAAGCAGCGAGACACATTTTAAATTCTCACTTTAATCATTCACTTCCTTTTTTAGCAACTCCGGTTTTAGAAGAAGAACATTACGACCCGATTCTTCTTTATGTTATGGCCTAATCCTTTGTCTGCCTTTCTTCAATATCTATAAAAGTTCTACAAAAAGTAAGGTGGGTGCCTTTGTCTTACTATAAAAAAAAGGTTTGGTAGATGAGGAACAAACAAAGAACATATCGTAAACACACACACACACACACACACACACACACACACACACACACACACCACCACCCAGGTCTCCACAGGTACAGACAACACCTGGCCACGTAACCATCTCACCTGTTGACACGAAGGCGGCGCTGGGCTCAGGTGGCGCCAGGGTACCGCCGCTCGGGGTCGATGGGGCACAAACAGGATACATCAGCGGCAAATAGAGCGTGACATATTTATAACGAACTGCACTTATACCGAACTGGCCACCGCTAAGATGATTGGAAAGGAGGGACATGAGGAAGGGAGGGAGAATGAGCGCTATGTTGCAAGGAGAGAACTGCACTTAAAACGAACTGGGGCGCCGCTGAGATGGGGAATGAAGGACAAGAGAAGAAAGGAATATCTGAGGAAAGGAAGGACAATGAGCGCGATGTTGAAAGGAGAGAACTGTATAAAAACGAACAGTATGAATGAAAGGAAAAGCTAAGGGAAGGAAAGGAAAAGTACTTCAGTGTTAAAAGGTTGATGACAAGAAATAACTCAAATACCTAACATATGACAGGCTGTTAGGACGAAAAAGATGAAACTACCTGATGAAAGAAAGGATGAAGAAAGGAAAAACTAAGGAAAGGAAAGGAGAAGAACAGCACTGTTAAAAGATTGATGACAAGAAATAACTCAATTGCGTAACAAATGACAAGCTGTTAGGACGAAAAAGATGAAACAAGCTGATAAAAGAAAGGATGAAGAAAAGAAAGGAAAAACTAAGGAAAGGAAAGGAGAACCGCACTGTTAAAAGATTGATGACAAGAAATAACTCAATTGCGTAACAAATGACAAGCTGTTAGGAAAAAAAAGATGAAACAAGCTGATAAAAGAAAGGATGAAGAAAAGAAAGGAAAAGCTAAGGAAAGGAGAGGAAAAGTACAGCACTGTTAAAAGATTGATGACAAGAAAGAACTGTAAATACGTAAAAAAATGACAGAGAGAAAAGAGAAAACAAAGAGAAAAGAAACTAAGAAAATAAAGGAATAAGAAATCAAAGCTCAACACGAGAAACAGCAATAAATTAGACAGAAAGGAGAAAGAGAGTAAAAAACAGATAAATCATCCCCATAAACGTTAACAGACAAAAACTTACTGAAACAGGAAAGGAAAAAGTCTGACCACAACCAAAAGATAAGGAAAATAATACTCAAAATATATCGAGACTGCCAATATTTCTTTCGTAACAAGGAGGAAAAAAATATATCCGAGATAAGCAACGAAGACAAGACCCTTCTAAGACCACCTAACAACCCATGACAGACAGACTCGTACAGACCAGGAAATGTTGCATCACGAACCTTGCCTAATTACTCTTCTTCGGCGATCAGAGGCAACAAAATAAGAGATGATAAATATTAAGAGAAAGAGTAACGAAATAAAGAATGATAAAGAATGACAAATTAAAAGAGAGAAGCCAAATAACTGAAGGTATGCAGTCGAATCAGATAAAAAAAAAAAAGGCTGGGGAAAACGAGGAAGAGGAGGAAGAGGAGAAGAAAAGGAAAAGAGGAGGAGGAGGAGGTGCAGCAGGAGGAGGAGGAGAAAGGAAAAGAACCAGCTGATTTACTTGATTTCTGAAACGAACGAATTTTCGAGTGTAACAAAAATAAATAAATAAATAAATAAAATAAAATAAAACACTTCGATAATGAAAGCGTCACAAAGTAAGTAAATAAACAGTGAAAAAATAAATCATGTTAAGGTATAACGAATAACTGTAGGATGAGAGAGAGAGAGAGAGAGCGTAATGTAAATAAATAACGGAGAAAAAAAAAACCACATCAGATAAAACTTCAAAACAAACGAGGCCAAAAAAAAAACAGAAAAAAAAGAAAAAAGAAAAAAAGCAGACAAAAACAAAAAAATAAATAACGAAAAAAACACGAAAACAGAAAAGAAAAAGGAGAGAAGAAAAAAAACCACTAGAAAAAAATATTAAAAAAAATCAAAAAGAGAAAAATAGACACTGAAGCCGAGAGGATAAAACAAAAATAAAAAAAACAATAAAAAAACAAGAGGGACAGGAGGGAGGGAGAAAAACCAAAAAAAGAAGAAAAAAGATAAAAAAAAAGATAAAAAAGAAAAGGAAAAGTAAGTGAGCAACCCCCGGACCCCGTTTTCTTTCACAGTGCGAGTTTCGGGGCTTCAAAAATGGTGCTTCAATCGCTTCACTCTGTAATTCGAGCATATTCATTCAGCCTCACGCGACACGCAATGCAAAAAGGGAGGAGGAGGAGGAAGAGGAGGAGGAGGAGGAGGAGGAGGAGGAGGAGGAGAAGGGAGGGAGGAGGAAGAGGAGGAGGAGGAGGAAGGAAAGGGAAGGGAAGGGAAGGAAGAAGAGGCGGAGAAGGGAAGGGAAGGGAAGGGAGAAGAGGAGGAGGAGGAGGAGAAAAGGAGGAGGTGGACCAGGAGGAAGAAAGGAAAAGAAAAAAGAAAAAGAGGAGCAGGAAAGGAGGAAGAGAAGGAGGAGGAGGAGGAAGAAAAGAAGAAAAATGGGAAATGCAAGGAAACAAGGATAAAGGGAAAGGGGAGAGAGAGGGGAGCGAGAAAGGGAATAAGGAGGAGAGAAGAAGAGAAGGGAGATAAAGAGAGGAGGGAGAGAGGGAGAGTAGAAAGAAAGAAAGAGGAGAAGGAAGAAGGGAAGAGGAAATGGAGCAAAGAAGGGTGGAGGGAAAGGGGAACGAGAAAGAGACAAGAAAGGGAAGGGGAATGGAGAGGAGAGGAAAGGGAGGTAAAAAGAGGAAAATTATGAGAGGAAAATGAAATAGTTTGTCCTTGTGTTATTAAATGCGGTTTTACTTTCCCTTGTGACCGCGAGCTAAAGTAAGAGGAAGAGGAAGAGGAAGAAGAGGAGGATGAGGAGAACAAAGAAGAAAAAAAAGAGAAAGAAGGAAAAGACACATTAGGGAAACCAACAACGAAAATAAAGTTAATAATAATAATAAAAATAATAATAATAATAATAACAACAATGATAATAACAATCTAATTACTCTCGGGAGCAAAAATATATTACATTTGCTGTATTCAATTAATTACATAGCGACGCATTCAGGGGGGAGGAGGAAGAGGAGGAGGAGGAGGAGGAGGAGGAGGAGGGGAAAATGGTGGGGTGAGGGGAGCAGTTAATGGGATAGGGAGGAGGGAGAGAAGGAATGGGGTGGTTGGAGGGAGAGGAAGAGATGGGGCGGGAAACTGAAGGGGAGGAAAGGAGGGGGAAAGAGGGGAGGAAGGGGGAGAAAGTAAGGGGAGGAGCTGAAGGGGTAGGGAGGAGGGAGAGAAGTGGAGAGAATGCGGTAAGGGGAGGGAATGGTGAGGAAGGGGAGAGGAAGGTGAAGGGGAGAGAGAGGGGAGGGAAGGGGAAGGGAGGGAAGGGATTGGGAGAGAGGATCACTGAGTATGTAAATATTTTTATGTTTGTGTATTTGTTTGTTCCAATTGTTTTTGTTGATGTTGTTGTTGGTGTTGTTGCCTTTGTCTGACCTTGCTGATTTAAGCGTAAACAGGATAAACAATAAACTCAATATACAACAAAGGTAATATATCAAACCCCTATACACACACACACACACACACACACACACATACATACATACATGCGTTCATACATTCAACCGTACTGTTTTTCGTGTTCCAATCTATCTAGACCTTTTCATTCACTAAATCATTCACTGGCTCATGCATTCACTCATTCATTACCTTACAAAAACTTCCACCCACAAATAGCCTTAGTACAATGGGTAAAAAAAGTATTATCGTCATTGTGGTTTCTAGTTTCATTATACAACTTTTTTGTTAGACTCATTTTCTGTTGCGGTATTTTTTCTCGTTTTTTTTTTCTTTTTTCTTTTTTTTTTAGTTTCGTTCAGCCGTTCAATTTTCTTCGTATTGTTTTTGTTTTGTTTTGTTTTTGTTTTGTTTTCTTTTGTTTCACTTCCGTTCAGTCACTCAATTATTTCACATTACCTTTGTTTTGATTTGTTTTTGTTTTGTTTTCTATTGTTTTTGTTCCGTTCAGTCACTCAATTATTTCACATTACCTTTGTTTTGATTTGCTTTCTTTTGTTTTAGTTCAGTTCAGTCACTCAATTATTTCGCATTACCTTTGTTTTGTTTTGCTTTCTTTTGTTCTAGTTCAGTTCAGTCAATCAATTATCTGGTATGACCTTTCTTTTGTCTTGTTTTGTCTTTTATTTCAATCTCAGTCGGGAATTTACAAAGAATGTGACCTTTTTCGTGGCAGAGTTCTCACTATTATGAAATACGTTTGACATTACGAGAGAGAAAAAAAAGTCACTGCAGTTTTTATTAATGTTACTGATACAACGATTTTACTTTATTTTACTTCACCTGTACACTTCACTCTTCCTATCACCTACAGAAGCTACCCCAACAGCTAAACTCCTCCCCTTCTCTTCCCCAGCAGCCTTCCACTCCCCTTCCCCAGTACAACCCCAAATTTCACCCCCAAACTGCAACTCACAATGTAACCCCTTTCCCCATCCTTCCTCCCCCACACAAACTCTCCTTTTCTTCCTAATCCTTCCCTCTCCCCTACTCTTCCACATCCTCCTTCTCTCCCCTCCTCTTACAAATGTTTCTTCCTCCCTCTACATTCTTCCTCCCTCCCACACACCCTTCACCCTTCTTCTCTTTAAAATCGTTCCTCTCTATCCCTACAAGATATCCCTTTCTCTACCCTATCTTTCCTCTGCATTCACGACCCTCCTCCTCTTCTTCTCCGTCCTGCCTCTCCCACACGAATGTCCACTCGCTTCCACCTCTTCACCCCCGTTCCACATCCTCCTCTTCCTTCCATGCGCGTTCCAGGGGCTGCAGGGATGGAGTGACAGGTGGGAGGGTAACAAGAGGAAAAGATCGAGTCCCCACCAATCGACCCCAGCCTCCGTAATGAGCTTCTCCTCTCGTCACGACCCCGCGGCCTGTCGATTTGCGGGGGTGACTCAAGAAAAATAAGGAATCAATATATTTATCTTATGTCTCTTCCGCTTCCTTCTCTCCCCCCTCCCTCCTCCTTTTTCTTATTCTAAAGTTGTTCTGATTAAGGAGAAGGTAGAAAAATATAAGTGAGGGTTGATATTTAAAATTTCTCCGTTTTTTCTCCCCCTCTCTCCCCTCATTTTCCTAATTACCTGTTTCTCCCCTTTCCTCCCCTTCTTCTTTCCTTCGTCACTTGGTTAACTTTTCAGATGTCTCCCCCAACTCAACCCCTTTTTTTTTTTGCCTTTTAACTTTTTACGTTTCAAACTTTTTTTTCTCCTCCCTTCCTTTCCTTTCCCCCTCTTCTTCTCCCTTGCTTCCTTTCTTCTTATTCACCTTCCTTCCTTTACTCCATTTCTCCCTTTTCTCAATCTTTCACTTATTTCCTTCCCTTTCACTTTCCTTCCTTCACATAGTTTCTCTCCTTTCACTTTCTTTTTCCTCTTTCACCTTCTTCCCTTCCCTTCATATCTTCCTCTTCTCTTCCACCTTTCTTTCTCTCTTCCACCTTCCTTCACTTCCTTTCTCTCCTTCCCTCTCCTGCCTCGCTTTCTTCCCCTCCTCCCCTCTTTCACTTCTCCCTTCCCTTCCTTTCTCCCTCTTCTCCTCTATTCCTTCACTTCATTTCCCACTTTCCCTTTCCTCCCTTCTCTTCTCCCCTTTCATTTTCTCCCTATCTCCTCCTTTCACTTTCTTCCTCCCTTCTCACCTGACTCCCTCGCCTCACCTGTCCTCGCCTTCTCTATTAGCCACCTCACTTAATGAACTTTTTATTAACAAGACTCAAAACCTTCGTCGATATATTTTTTGCTCCTCACCCTCCGCGCTTTCATTAGGGGAAGGAGTTGATTTATCGGAGGCAGGTGACCGCGTGAGGGTACCGGCCTTGACTTGTGTACCTGAACTTGCTGACACACACCTGTTACCTGTTCAGAAGTACCTGTTAATTAATGGAGGTCAGCTTTCCACTTTTTTTTTTCTTTTTTTTTTCTTTTATCTTTCATTCGTTTTTTCTGTTTTTTTTTTGTATTCAGTCTTTCCTTTTTTTCCTTCTTTTCTTCCTTCTTTTAATTTTCTTTCTTTTCTTTTTCTTTTCATTTATTTTTTCTTTTCTCGTTTTCTTTCCTTTTATCTTTCATTCTTTTTTTCCGTTTTGTTGTATTCATTTTCCTTTTTTTCATTCTTTTCTTCCTTTTTAATTTTCTTTCTTTTCTTTTTCTTTTCATTTATTTTTTGTCTCTTTTCTTTTGAGTTTTTCCTTTGAAATTTTTTTTCGCTTTTTTTTCTTTTTTCATTCCTCTTTCTTGTTTTTTTCTTGTTTTTTTCTTCTCTTGCTTTCAGTCTATTTCTCTTCTTTTCCTATCTTTCTTTTCCTGATATTCTTCTCTTGTTTTTTTTCTTATTTTGATTTGTCTTCTTTTTCTTTTTCATTTTATCTTCTTTTTTTCCTTTTTTCTTCTCTTGCTTTCATTCCTTGTCTCTTCTTTTCCTTTCTTTCTTTTTCCTGATATTCTTCTCTTGTTTTTTTCTTGTTTTGATTTGTCTTCTTTTTCTTTTTCATTTTATCTTCTTTTTTTCCTTTTTTCTTCTCTTGCTTTCATTCCTTGTCTCTTCTTTTCCTTTCTTTCTTTTTCCTGATATTCTTCTCTTGTTTTTATTCTTTACTGCTTTGTCTTCTTTCTTTTTCTTCTTTACTTTTTTGGCTGGCTCAGGATCGACGGGATTTTGACATCAAGATCAAACTTCCTTTTTTCTTCAGTTTCACGCCTCACAGTGCATTATCGAACTTCCTATTTTAAGTTCCCACTTGAAGCATCAGATACTTGTCTCCGTTAAGGGTCATCTCCTATTTATCAGATCAAGTTAAAATTCTATCTCCAATATTCTATAAGATTCTGCCTTTCTGGGTATGAGAGGGCCGAGTCACCAATCTTCGGGTCGTCAGCAAATTAAATGATGAGATGAAGTAATGAATTATAGAAGCAAGGAAATAAGAAAGGAGAGGCGACGAAGGAACAATTGGATGAGAAAGGATGATGATTGGAAACGATTAGAAGTGATAAATAGAAAAGAATGAAAAAAGGAGAGCAAAGTAATGAATAATCAGCATACCCCAAAAAAAGTGTTGAAAAAAATGAAAAATGAATGGACGATGGATGGAAGGGAGGAAATGAAAAATAAGAGTGAAGAATTTAGGGGAAGAAAGAAAGGAAGGAAATAAGGAATAAATAAAGTTAAGAAAAGGATTGAAAAAGAATGCAAAAAGAAGTGTCGAGAAAATTAATAATAAATGGACGATGCATGGAAGGGAGAGAAGGAAAAATAAGAGTGAAGATTTTAGGGGAAGAAAGAAAGGAAGGAAACAAGTAATAAATAAAGTTAAGAAAAGGATTGAAAAAGAATACAAAAAGAAGTGTCGAGCAAATGAATGATAAATGGACGATGGATGACGGGGAGGAAAGGAAGAGAAGGAGAAAAGGAAGGAAGGAAGAAAATAAAAAAAATAAAAAAATAAAGGTGAGGGGTCAGGCGCACCTCACCTAACCAGACAGGGAGGACGAAAAACTCACAGGTAGGAAAAAAAAAAGTTACCTGGCCAGCTGATTAGAGGTTGCGAGGCGCGGCACAAAAACAGGGACAGGTGTAAAAAAGGTAATGGACTGAGGGGGTAGGGAGGGGAAGGGGAGGGGGAGGGGGAGGGGAGGGGGGAAGGGTCAAAGCAGGAGGGAGATGATGGGAGGGAAAAAAAAAAGATTAGGGAGAACATCGATAAAAAGTAAACAGTGTAATTAAGAGATACTATTTGTTAACGCTATCTTACACACACACACACACACACACATACACACACACACACACACACCTTATGTACACCAATTATGTAAGCTGATAAAAACTGATAAACATGAGATTATAAAGAACTTGTAGCGGGCTTTTTTTTCAATGTTGTTTTCCTTTTTTTTATGCCCTTGAACTGTCTCCTTTGCTGTAGAAAAAATGTTATGTACTATTTGTTAACGATATCTCAGGGTAAATATATACACCCCAGTCACATAAGCTGGTAAAAACACGATGAGCTTATGAAGAATATCTGTAATAAAAGAGAACAATTATATCCTGATACATCTTTTCCTTTTTTTCGTCTTTTCTTTCGTGTTTCTCTTTTATTCTCATTTCCACGCATTAGTCCCCTTTCCTGTCCTTCTATTTAAATCCCTTTCTCTCTTTATTACTACTTTTCTTTGTCATTTTCTTTCATTCCGTTATTTTTTTCCCTCATATCCTATCATATACTCTATCGTCTTCCACGCCGGCCAAACGCAGTTATACCATATGCCCTCAATTTTAATATTACCTCACTGATACTAAGATCCATTAAACACAGTATCACAGCCAAAACAAAATATATATCTCTTTTTCTCTACCCAGAACAAAACCTAAACCACAATATACTCTGATACAATACATATACTTCCACTCATCCTTAACACAATAATTACACCAATTTAATCTCATCTAATATCCCTTTCCCTTATTGACATTACGATACAGCCCCTTAACACGATAAGGATATACAAGCTTACAATACCAAACGAAATCAATTAACGATATCCCTTTACCAAACTTTCATTACGCTATAGTATTTAACACGATACATACGGACACATAAGCTTACAATACCAAAGGAAATCAATTAACGATATCCCTTTACCAAACTCTCATTACGTTATAGTTATTTAACACGATACTTAAGGATACATAAGCTTATAAGACCAAACGAAATCAATTAACGATATCCCTTTACCAAACTCTCATTACGTTATAGCTATTTAACACGATACATAAGGACACATAAGCTTACAATACCAAAGGGAACCAATTAACGATATCCCTTTACCAAACTCTCATTACGTTATATCTATTTAACACGATACATAAGGATACATAAGCTTATAAGACCAAACGAAACCAATTAACGATAAATCTTTCCCTTACATTCATTACGTTATAGCTATTAAACAAAATACAAGTTTACAAGACCAAAAGAGACCAATTAACATCCTTATGGCAATTCCTGAAAGCTATACTCATTCCCGACCAACCCTTCCCTCACCTATAAATCCAAGTTACCCTCGTGTGAAACCTCCAATCATATTTGCATTAGCTACCCATCTGCTTTACGAGTCATGCTTACTTTTCTAACACATCGCCCCTCATTCATAATACCGGGAATGGAGTCGTAAATATGAGCAAACGTGTGTGTGTGTGTGTGTGTGTGTGTGTGTGTGTGTAGGTTAGTCTTGCCTCTCAGCCCTCCACTCTGTCCTTTACTAAGACTTATGCCGGACTAATGACCTATACTTCATGTTCTTTAACTCTATGATCTTCTGTATTGCTTAGTCCTTTTCCTATTTCTCTCATTGGTCTTACTTTGATTCTCTCGTTCTCGGAGTCTCAGGTGTTTGAAGGTGGCTGAAGGGGCTGTTTATAGTGACCAATCTCCTTCCTTGGTACCTGATGCGTCTCACATAATAATTCTAAAAGAGGAGGAAGAGGATGAAAAAGGGTTAGAAGGAAGTGGAATAAGAGGAGGAACTTGGAGAATAATATTAGTGGAAGTGAAATATAGGAACAAAAGAAGAAGGAAGAGAAAGTAGAGGATGATGAAGAGGGGAAGGAGGAAAGGAGATGAAGAGGGAGGAAGAGAGAATGAGGAAGAGGAGGAGGAGGAGGAAACGGTGAAAAAAAAAGTAGAACAGAGGGAGAAGAACGGAGAGAAGAGAAAGATAAAGAGGAGAGAAGGAGGAAAGGAGATGGAGAAGGAGGAAGAGAGAATGAGGAAGAGGAGGAAACGATGAAAAAAAAATCAAATAAGAAAACGAACAAGGAAGAAATGAATAAGAAAATATATTATGTAACCTTTTTTTACCCTCCTCCTCCTCCTCCTCCTCCATCACGATATACTCTTCTTCCTCCTCCTCCTACTCTTCCTCCTGTTCCACTCCCTCCGCTCCAAAACCTCCTCCTTCACCTCCTCCTCATCCACTCCTTCCACCTCCTCCTCCTCCTCCTCTTCCTCTTCTTAGTTTTCTCTTCTTCTTCCTCCTCCTCCTACTCTTCCTCCTGTTCAACTCCCTTCACTCCCAAACCTCCTCCTTCACCTCCTCCTCCTGCACTCCCTCTTCCACCTCCTCCTCCTCCTCCTCCTCTTCTTCGTTTTCTCTTCTTCTTCCTCCTCCTCCTCCTCATCCTCCTGTTCCATACCGCCCAGTCCGAAAACTCTCCATCTCCTCCTCCTCCTCCTCCTCCTCCTCCTCGTTTTCTCTAGTTCCACACAGTTGGCTTTGAAACGGGAAATCCCTGGGACGCGGCTCTCATTAAATATAACAGAAAACCAATAATTACCCATAACAGGGCGATTATACCGATATCGGGCATGCTCGGCCTAGGCGGATGAGGGGAGAATGGACGCGAGCAATACATCGTGCGAGGGAACGGGAAAGAGGAGGAGGAGGAGGAGGAGGGGAAGGAGAAAGTGGTAGAGAAGCTGAAAAGATGGACTAAAACGAATACAAAATAGGAGAAGAGGAAAGGAAGAGGAGAAAGTGGAGATAGATTAAGAGAATGAGATAGGAAAATACAGAAGATATGGGAAGTGAAGAAAGGAAAACAAGGAGGAAAAAGAGGAGTGTGAGAGAAACAAGGAAGAGGAGAAAAGAGGAAGAGAAGAAGAAGAGGAGGAGATTGACTAGGGGAAACTACAGCACAGAAGATGATAAAGAGGTATAAAAGGATAAACGGATAGAAGTGGAAATAGAGGAGAAGGAAAACATGAAGGAAAATATGAAGAAAAAAATACTAAAGAACAGAGGGAGAAGGAGGAGGAGGAGGAGGAGTAAAGGAGGACAAAGAAGTGAGGAGAAGAAGGAGGAGGAGGAGGAGGAAAAGGATATTGAAGTAGAAAAAAAAGAAAAGGAGAGAGGAAGGAAAATATGAAAGTGGAACAAAAAAAGAAAAGAAGGGAGAGATGGAGAAGAAAGAGGAAAAGGAGATGAAGTAGGAAAAAAAGAAAAGGGGAGAGGAAGGAAAATATGAAAGTGGTACAAAAAGAAGAGGGAGAGATGGAAAAGAAAGAGGAGATGGAAGAGGAATAGATAAAGAGGACAAAGAGGTGGAATAAAGAAAATAAGAAGAAATAAAACAAGAAAAAAACACAATAAATAACAACAATTCCTTCTAACTCATCCACGAGGAAAAAAAGAAAAGAAAAAAATATTGAGAAAACGAATCTGTACGCCCTCTCTCTCTCTCTCTCTCTCTCTCTCTCTCTCTCTCTCTCTCTCTCTCTCTCTCTCTCTCTCTCTCTCTCTCTCACTCTCTCTTCCATCTCTTTCCATCTCACCCTTCCTCCATCTCTCTCTCTCTCTCTCTCTCTCTCTCTCTCTCTCTCTCTCTCTCTCTCTCTCTCTTTCCATCTCTCTCTTTCCATCTCTCTCTTTCCATCTCTCTCTTTCCATCTCTCTCTCTTTCCATCTCTCTCTCTCTTTCCATCTCTCTCTCTCTTTCCATCTCTCTCTCTCTTTCCATCTCTCTCTCTCTCTTTCCATCTCTCTCTCTCTTTCCATCTCTCTCTCTCTTTCCATCTCTCTCCCTTTCCATCTCTCTATCTTTCCATCTCCCTCCCTCCGACTCCCTCCCTCCGACTCACTCCCTCCTACTCCTTCCCTCCCTCTCCATCCCTCCCACACATTGATTCGCAGGGACGGGAATACTATTGGAAGCGCCGGGCTCTTGGGGTCTCGTGGTAGCGGGAAGTCGATAAGAAGGAAATCTGAATCTTTACCAGTGACCTCGCACCCAGACTTCGATATCCGATAGTCTGGTTCGGTTTGGTCTTTCCCGCTACTCGCTTCCTTCTCTCTCCTGTTGGGGTTTTGTGAGGTCTTGTGGGGGCTTTGGGGTCTTTCCTGTGGGGTTGTAACTGTGCTGTATGTCTTTGTTATTGAGGTTTGTGTTGTTATGTTGTTTTTGTGTTGTGGGTGGGTGTGTGGGAGGGAGGTATGTGCATGTGTTTGGGGTATGTGCGTGTTGGGAGGTTGGGAAAGGTAGATAGTTTGAGAGGGATGAAGGGTTAATGAGTTACACACACACACACATACGCACAAACACACAACAGTAATGGATATAGGAGCACAAGAGTTTCATTTAAGTGTCTGTCTGCTATCGTTTTTCTCCCCCATTCAGTCTTTGTGTGCATGTTCGTGGGTGTTGGAGAGAGAGGTGGAAGGAAAGAAGGGAAGGAGGGGAGTAAAATGGACATACTAAACTAGATCACACAAACAAACAAACAGGGACATGAAAGCAAAACAAACCCATTTAATTACCATGACAGGAAATATTGTCTTTTCTCACCCTGCTGTTAGGTGTTGAGGAAGGGTAGAAAAGGAAAGAGAATGGGAAAAAAGAGGAGAAGAGGAAGATAGTTTTAGGAGGGATATAATGATGAAGGGAAAAGAAAAGAAAGAGAAAGGGAAATGGGAATGATAAAAGACAAGAGAAAGGGAAATGGAAGAGAATAAATATAGATAACAGAAAGAAAGGAGAGTTAAGGGAAATATATACTAATAAAAATACACAAATAAACAGGAGGAGGAAAAAGAGGAAAAAATATGAAAAGAATGGAAATGGAAAGGGGAATGATGAAGGAAAATAGAAAGGAAAATGGAAGAGAATAAATATAGATAATAGAAAGAAGGAAAAGAGTAAGGGGGAAATATAAACAAATAAATATACACAAATACACAAAATGAGGGAAAAAGAGAAAAAAATAGGAAAAGAATGGAAAGGGGAAAGGGAATGATGAAGGACAAGAGAAAGGAAAATAGAAGAGGATAAATATAGATAATGGAAAGAAGGAAAAGAGTTAGGGGGAAATATAAACAAATAAATATACACAAATACACAAAATGAGGGAAAAAGAGAAAAAAATAGGACTTCCTAATCCTCTTTACTCTCTCCTTCACTTCTCCTCTCCTTTATTCTCCCTTTCTTCTTCTTCCATAACCTCCCTTCCTAATCCTCTCTCCTCTCTTCTTCAGTCTTCCTCTTCTCCTCTCTTTCATTCTCCTTTTCTCTTTCTAATCCTCTATACTCTCTCCTTCAGTCTTCCTCTTCTCCTCTCCTTCATTCTCCTTTCCTCCTTCTTCCATCACCTCCCTTCCTATTCCTCTCTTCTCTCTCCTTCACTCTTCCTCTTCTCCTCTCTTTCCTTCTCCTTTTCTGCTACTTCCATCATCTCTCTTCTCTCTCCTTCACTCTTAATCTTCTCCTCTTCTTCATTCACTTTTTCGTCTCTTTTTCCCTCCTTCCTCCTTCTCCATCTTCTCTCGCCCTTATTTTCCGTCTCATCTCTTCTCTCCCCTTTTGCACTCTTCTTCATTCACTCCTTCCACTTCTTTTCCCCACTCCTTCCTTCCTTCTCCATCTCCTCTCGTCCTCCTCCCCTTCCGCCCCGTCATTTCCTCCCCCAGCCTCACCACGCCGCCAGGTGAGCAAGAGTGGCCAGGTAATTCGCCAAAAACACGACTTTTACTCATCAAGGTGTGAATTTTTGGGAGTTTCATCCGGTTTTAAAGTTCCACGTCACTTACTTTCCCTTTCGCCCCTTACCTCACTTTCTCCACTTCTTCCCTCCTCCTTATTTTTATCCACTTCTACAGCCACATTTTTTTTGGTTTGTCTGCAGCTTTTCTTTTCCTTTATTTTCCTTCTTTACCTTTAACGTGTTTTTTTTATTTCTCTTTTCCTTTTTTTCCTGATTTATCTTAGTTTGTCCTTTTCCCTTCTACTCCTACAGCCACTTTTCCTTTCCTTTATTTTCCTTTAATGTGTTTTTCATTGCACTTTTCCCTTTTTCCTGATTTATTTTAGTTTGTCCTTTTTCCTTCTACTCCAACAGCCATTTTCTTTCTCGTGTCTGCAACTTTTCCTTTCCTTTATTTTCCTTCTTTTATCTTTAACGTATTTTCCACTTCACTTTTCCTTTCATTTTCCTACTTTATTTTAGTTTTTCCTTTTTCCTTCTCCTCCAACAGCCATTTTCTTTCGTCTGTCTACAACTTTTCCTTTCTTTATTTTCCTTTTTTTATCTTTAACGTATTTTTCCACTCAACTTTTCCCTTTTTCCTGCCTGATCTTAATTTATCCTCTTCCCTTCTCTTTCCTTCCCTATCCCTTACAGACTCTCTTTCTCCTATTAATAACCCTGCCTACCTTTCCTTGCCTTATCTTATCTTACCTTACTTCTTCTCTTTCCTTTTCTCCTCACACCTAACGTTATTTTTTTTCTTATTTCCCTTCCCTTCTTTTTCTTACAGTCTCGCCTATGTTCTTTCCTTACGCCCTTAGCTCCTCTTTTTCCTATCTACTACCCTTCCAATACTTTCCCTTTTTCTTCCACCCCATAACAACGCTTCCTATCCTCTCTCTAACTTCTACCCTCCCTTTCCTACTTCTTCACACTCATTCCTATCCTTCACTGCCCGTTCTTTTCCCTTTCCGTTCCTTGTCTTACTAATCTTCCTTATCTGCCTCTCCCATTCTTCTCTTCTTCCCAATCTTTAATCTGGTCATTCCGTCTATTTCTTGCCCTTCCCAATTTCTCTTCTTAACTTTCACGCCTTTCCCCCTTCCTTCACAACCCTTCTTCTAACATTTCTCCGTCTCTCTCCTCTTCCCCTCCTCCCCTCCGTCCGTACCCATCGCTCAATCCTTCTCCTTCCTCCCCTCCGCCCCTCTTCCCACCCGACCTCTTCCCGAGCCATCCCAAGCCACTCAGGGAAGTTTGAGGAAGGCGTGGGAACAAAGTAGTCGGCGTGGGAAAGAATGGACGGAGGAAAAATTGTACTCGTTTTTTTTTTTTTTTTTTTTTTTTTTTGACAACTCCATCTCGGGTTCACTTATTTTTTTTCCTCTCTTTTTCTCTTGCTTTATCTCTCTTTCTCAGGTAAGATTTTCCGCAGGTGTTTAACTCAATAGTGTCTCTCTTTTTTTAGTCTCTCTCTCTCTCTCTCTCTCTCTCTCTCTCTCTCTCTCTCTCTCTCTCTCTCTCTCTCTCTCTCTCTCTCTCTCTCTCTCTCTCTCTCTCTCTCTCTGCTACTCTGTCATTCTTTCCTTCTTCCTTTCTTTTTTATTTCGTTCCTTTCTTTCTTTCTTTCTTTCTTTCTTTCTTTCTTTCTCTCTCAAATAAGCTTTCTACAGGTTTCTTTCTTTTTCATTCCTTCTCTCTCTCTCTCTCTCTCTCTCTCTCTCTCTCTCTCTCTCTCATTCTTTCTTCCAATCTCTCTCAAATAAGCTTTCTACAGGTGTTTTTTTTCCTCTCTCTCTCTCTCTCTCTCTCTCTCTCTCTCTCTCTCTCTCTCTCTCTCTCTCTCTCTCACCTGGCATTGGAATCACAACACACAAATGGGCCGAAATTCAATATATTCCCGGGCATGTCTTTCCCAAACGCTTCTTCTCTCTAAGTAACCACAATCCGTTCCTCTTTTATTTAATTTGCCTATTGTGAAGTGGAGGCTTATGGCTCTTATTAGGTGGAGGGAAAGAGAGGTAAGATAGATAGATGGTAGGGATAGATATATACAGATAGATGGATGGAAGGAGAGAAGAACGTTGAACTCCATAAGGGAAGATCAGGGGGTTAAAAGAGGAGGAAGAGGAAAAGGAGAAGAGGAATGGAAAGTGTGTGTGTGTGTGTGTGTGTGTGTGTGTGTGTGTGTGTGTGTGTGTGTGTGTGTGTGTGTGTGTGTGTGTGTGTGTGTGTGTCTGTGTGTGTGTGTGTGTGTGTGTGTGTGTGTGTGTTCTGATTCCCCACAGCAACAGTATTAGTTCTTGAATCGACTCAATGCGTCTCTCTCTCTCTCTCTCTCTCTCTCTCTCTCTCTCTCTCTCTCTCTCTCTCTCTCTCTCTCTCTCTCTCTCTTACATACCTAAAATCAATTATCTTCACCTTTATCTTTTAATTTACCTTTGAGCAACTTACAATACATTCCTTTTCAGACACACACACACACACACACACACACACACACAACCCACCCTTCCAAAAACACACATTTCTCTCTGTTTCTTCCCTCAATTCATTCTCATATTACCTCTAACTCCTTATCTCCCTGTTCCATTCTTCTCTTCTCATTCTATTCTCTGTCAATCCCTTCTATTTCTTGTCCTTTCCATATTCTCCCATATTCATTTCTTTCCAATTCCTTCATCACCCTTTTCCATCGTTTCTTAGTCCTTCTTCCTCCCTCCCCCCCACGCATGCATACACCCACCCCTCCCCTCCCCTCCCACACACACATGCATTCTCCCATATCACGTAAGGAGACACGGGAAGGGTAAGCAAAGTAAGAGCAGACCAGACCACATTAGCCCTTTGTTACTCCCCCTCCTTTGACCGCCTCTCAATTTTCCTTCCAATCACACACCGGGAGGACCTCACCTGGCTTACCTGCGCTGGCCGTACCTGAGTTTACCTGCCGCCCCTGGATAACAAAGAGGATGCGAAGGGAAGGCGAAAGGGATGGGAGGGGGAGGATAACAAGGCCCGGTGTGTTGTGTGTTGTGTTTGTGTTTGTTGATGTATGTGTTTGTGTATTGGAGGATGGAATAGGGTGAAGAGAAGGAGAGGTTAAGGAAGGGAGAGGAAGGAAATGGGAAGAGGAGGAAAAGGTGGAGTATCGTGGGGAGGGAGGAGAAGAAAAAGCGAGGGAAACTATTTTGAAGATAATAGAGTTAACAAAATTCGGTTAACTCGCCTTTTCCTCCATTAACCCTTGAGTGAATGGATGGATGGAGGAAATTCATAAATATATTAAGAGAAATCTTTAAAAAAAACATGCGCGTCATAGATCTAATAAAAACAGAGATAGATAGAGAGAAATACATAGATAAAAAAAGAAGTATATTGAATGTAAGTTGGGAAAAACTGTCCTCTCTTACTTAAACAAAACAAAAATACCTTTCATACATTTAATAAAGACAAAGATTGACATATAGAAAGGTAGAGAGAAAGAGAGGGAGAAACGACTCTAATAAAAACAGAGATAGATAGATAGAGATAGATAGATAGATAGAGAAGTATAGAGAAAGAAAGTGGGAAAATATTGTCCATTCTTATATAAACCAAAAAAAAAAAAAAACCTTTCATACATTTAATAAAAACAAAGGCTGGCACATAGAAAGGTAGAGAGAAAGAGAGGGAGAAACGTCTCTAATAAAAACAGAGATAGATAGAGATAGATAGATAGAGAAGTATAGAGAAAGAAAATGGGAAAATACTGCCCATTCTTACATAAACCAAAACAAAATACCTTTCATTTAATAAAGACAAAAGTTGACATATAGAAAGGTAGAGAGAAGGAGAGGGAGAAACGACTGTCCTTCCTTACATAAACAAAAAAGAAGAGAAAAAAATAAACACAGAAATAAAAAAAATCAAACACCCTTTCACACTTCGATTTGCTTTGGTCTTCCCTTCCTCCCCCAACACTTCGCACTCCGACCCTCCGTTTTCTTTTTGCTCTCGTTTTCTTTTCGCGTGAGGCAGTCTGGCGGACCTCGGCGATTGAGCTGCGCGCGTCTCCCCTCGTCACCCGTTCTCTCTTTTGACGTTACAGTTTAAGTTATCGGCTCGTCTTTTTCCCTCCTCTTACTGCTTGGGCTTTCTCGCTTTTCCTTTTCTCTCTTTTCTAAATCTCTCTTTTTCTTTAATTCGATTTTGATATTAGTATATTTTCTATTCCTATATATTTTTCCTGTTTTCCTTGCTTCTGTTTTCTCGCTCTGCCTTTTCTCTCTTTTCTAACTTTCTCTTTTTTCTTTAATTCGATTTGGTTATTAGTATATTTTCTATTCCTATATATTTTTTTCTATTTTCCTTTCCATACACTTCACTTTCTTCTGCTTTCTCTCGCTTTGCTTTTTCTCTCTTTTCTAACTTTCTCTCTTTTTTCTTTAATTTGATTTTGATAGTATATTTTCCATTCCTATATTTTTTTTCCTACTTTCCTTTTCATGCACTCCACTTTCTTCTGCTTTCTCCTTTTGATTTCCTTCTCTTTTATCTTTCACTTTATCCTCTTTCTATCTTTTCATCATCTCGGTTTTTTAATGTTTTCTTTTTAATCTTCGTCTTCTTTTTCCCTCCTCTAACTCCGCTTGCTTTTGGTTTCACGCTTTAACTTTATCTTCTCTCTCTTTTCTTTCCATCACTAATATTATCCAAACACCTTTTTATTTGAGACTCTTGCCTATTCCCTATATTTTCCTATTTCCTTTTACTTTAATTCTTCTCTTCTTTTCTATTTTCACCATCGATTTTTTTTAACACATTTTCAAATTATAGTTTTCATTCATTTTCCTCTTTGTTTCATTTTTCCTTTTCATCTTATATTTTTTCCTATTTTTCCTCATTTCTTGCCCCATTTTCATTTTACTTTCTCTCTTCTTCTTTTCTCTTTTCACATTCGATTTTTTTAACATTTTCATATTACTGTTTTCATTCATTTTCCTCTTTGTTTCATTTCTCATTTTCATCTTATATTTTTTTCCATTTTTCCTCATTTCTTGCCCCATTTCTTCCTTATTCTCTTTCTTCTTCAGTTTTCCTTTCTTTTCCTTTTCCATTTCCATAACTTCTATCTTCTTAGCGGTCTTTTCCCCTTCTCTTAACTCCTTTCTTTTAGTTTTTTCGTATTTTCCTTTCCCTTGTTTCCCTTCTATCTATTTTCTCTTCCTCCTACATTCTCCCTCCTGCTGTCTCTCTGTATTTCTCTCTCTTTTCTCTTTTCCTTTATTATCTTCTTTATTTTGATTCCTGTCTTTTATCTTTCCTCCCCAAAACCTTCCACCTCCCACTCGCTTCCCTCTAATTTATTCCTCTCCTCCTCCTCCTCCTTCTCCCTTTTTCTCTCTTCCTCCTCGTCTTTGCCCCAATCTCTTCTCCACTGAATCACTCTCTCTTTTTCCTCTTTTCTTTATCTTCAACCTTTCCTTTGTTCCTTTCCTCTTCACCCTCTTCCCTCTTTTCTTTCCCTCCCTTTCTCTTCCTTGTTTTGTTCTCCCCTCCTTTCTCTTCATTGGACTGTTCTTCCCCTCCCTTTCTCTTCCTTGTTCCATCTTTCCTCCCCTTCTTTTTTCTTTCTTCCTTCCCTCCTTCGTTCTTCCCGTATTTTTTTTCCATTCATCTCTTTCGAAATCAGAAGTCAGTTAAAAAGAAAGACACTGCTTGTAATCTCTAAATACCTAAGTTTTTGTTGTCTTAAAACTTTTTATCAATTTCTTAGTTTCCTTTCTCCTTCTTATTCATTACCTTCAGTGTTGATATGTTTTTGATTTTAAAGTTTTCTCGTATTTTTCATTATTTTCCTCCTTCATTTTTTTTTTTCTTTACATCAGAGGACACGGTTCAAGGGCAACAAAAAGGAGTCCACACAGAAAAGCCCGCTACTCGCCGCTCCTTTAAAAGACAGAAGCAAAGAGTAGCCAAAGGAGAGGTCAATTTCGGGGGGAGAGGTCAATTTCGGGGGGAGAGGTCAATTTCGGGGGGAGAGGTCAATTTCGGGGGAGAGGTCAATTTCGGGGGGAGAGGTCAATTTCGGGGGGAGAGGTCAATTTCGGGGGGAGAGGTCAATTTCGGGTGCCTTCCTTCGTATCTTCTTTTTTTCCTCTTTCCTCTTGATAATGTTTTTCCATCCCTCTCATTCTCTCGGTCCCCTTTCCTCCTCCTTCTCCTCCTTCTCCTTCTTTATCATTGTTCTCTATCTTATATTAACGTTCTTATTTCCCCTTTCCATCTCCTCCTCCTCCTCCTCCTCCTCCTTTATCATTCTTCTCTATCTTATATTACATTCTACGTCGATGCTCTTTTGTTTGGTCGATTTTAGCTTCTTTTTACTCGTTTCTCCTGCGCTTCTTTTATCTCCTGTTTCTTTCCTAACTCCGCTTGACAATTTTATTCCTTCCGCTCGCTCTTTGCATTTCCTTCTCCCTCTCTTCGGTTTATCAAATTTATCATCCTCGCTATTGTCTCTCTCCTGCTCCCTTGTTTCGCTTCGTTGTCTTTGCAGAGCCTCGTTTTCTTTCGCTATATTCGTTGTAATGTTATTCGATTTTTTTATTTTCTTGTTTTTCTCTCTGGATATATTTTTCATGCAGTTTTGTTTTCTCTTTTCCTGTTATTTTATTTTCATCCTTTTTTTCCCCTTGTAAGTTTTTTTTTCATTTTCTTCTTTTTTTCTTCCTCGGTTTTCGTTCCATTGTGTATTTTTATTTTCTCTTTTCCTGTTTATATTTTCATTCTTTTTTCGGCCTCTGAGTTTTTTTTTTTTTTTTACATTTTCTACTTTTTTTTTCTTGCATTTTTTTTTTATACGGATTTCATCTTTTTCTTTACTTCTTTTTTTCTTCTTTTACACCATTTATTTCCTTTATTTTTATCTCTTTTTTTCCTTCCCTTTAAATCAGTTAATTCATTCTTTTTTTCTCTCTTTTGTTCTCCTTTATTTCGCTTTATTCTTGTTATTTATTTGTTTTTATTTTCGTCATTTTCTCGTTTTCTTCTTTTTAACATTCATCTTTTTCTCTTTTTTTCTTTCATTAATTTTACGTTTGAGTCGTTTTTAATTATTTTTTCCTCCTTATTTTTCTAGTTTTTCTTTTCTCTTTCATATCTATTCACATTTTCTTCATTTCTTTTCTTCATATTTGGCAGTTTTCTTGTTTTTTCTTCTATTCCATTTTCTTTTGTCTTCTTTAATTCTCTTTTCGCTTTCATATACATCCACATTTTCTTTATTTCTTTTCTTTATATTTGGCAGTTTTCTTGTTTTTTCTTCTATTCCATTTTCTTTTGTCTTCTTTCCTCCACACTTCATCTTCATCTTCCTCCTCCTCCTCCTCATCCTCATCTCTTATGCTTCCCTCTCCTTTGTCGTTCTTCTTTTTCCTCTTTTATCTTCCTCTTCCTTACAATGTCATGATCATTCCTCCTTCCTTCTCCTCCTTTGTCTTCCTCCTCTTTCTCTCGTTTTTCTTCTTCCTCTTCTCCCTCCTTTCTCTTCCTTGGTTTATGGATATCGTGCGTCTTGGTCTCCTTTCCTCCTCCTCCTCCTCCTCCTCTTCCTCCTCCTTCTTCTTCACTCTTCTTCTCTGTCTTTTATTCCATTCTTCGTTTCTCCTTTCATTCTCTTCGTCTCCTCTCCTCCTCCTCCTTCTTCATCACTCTTCTTCTTTCTTTTTATTCCATTCTTCTCTTTCCCTCTCATTCTCTTCTTTTCT
>NC_066561.1:7797328-7822328 GCF_024679095.1 Eriocheir sinensis | reverse complement strand
TTTGCTATTCTCTCTCTCTCATTTCCCTTCTTCGGTAAACAAAGAAACAAAACAAACAAGTGATTAAGAGATAAACCCCGATAATGATGTAGGGTCTTCCTCCTCCTCCTCCTCCTCCTCCTCCTCCTCCTCCTCCTCTTCCTCCTCCTCCTCCTTTCGTCTTCAATCTCCTGCTTTCCTTTAACTTCATTTTCTTTTACACTTTCGTTTTTTTTTCTCTTTCCTTAATCTCATTCCTATGGTTTCCTCCTCCTCCTCCTCCTCCTCCTCCTCCTCCTCCTCCTCCTCCTCCTCCTCATCTTCCTCCTCCTCACCTTCACACTCTTCTCTCACCGTCGTTCTTTGATGCGCGGAGGGAAGAGGAAGAGAGAGAGAGAGAGAGAGAGAGAGAGAGAGAGAGAGAGAGAGAGAGATATAGAGAGAGAGAGAGAGAGAGAGAGAGAACTGAGGGGGGAAATTATGAAAAGAGGGAAGGGGAAAAATGAAGAAGGTGAAGGGGAAGAAAATGTCATATTGTAATTACTTTGAAGAAGATGATGCGGAGGAGGAGGAGGAGGAGGAGGAGGAGGAGGAGGAGGAGGAGGAGGAGGAGGAGAAGCAATAGAACGATAAAGAAAAACAAAAAAGCAAAAAAAATATGAACAAGATAAAGAAAATAAAGATAGAAAAAAAGAAAAAAGGGCAATATAAAAGAAAGCAAAATCAGTGAGAGAGAAAATAATGTAAAGTTGAGAAAGAGAAAGAAAGAACGAAGAAGGTAATGTAAAAGAAATTAAAACCCGAGGAAGAGAATAAGGGATTGTGGGGTGGTAGGGAGGAGGAGGGGTAAGAGAGGGAAAGGAAGGGGAGAAAGGGAGGTGGTGATAGGAAGAGGATGGGATAAGTGAGTGAAGGGAAGGGGTTAGAAGGGGAAAGGGGAGGAAGGGGAGGTGATGGGAGGAGAGGAGGAGGAGGTAAAGGAGTGGGGGGAAGGGTGGAGGGGGTTAGAGGGGGAGAGGAAGGGGGAGGAAGGGGAGGTGATGGGAAGAGAGGAGGAGGAGGTAAAGGAGGGTGGGGAGGGGAAAGGGTGGAGGGGGTTAGAGGGGGAGAGGAAGGGGGAGGAAGGGGAGGTGATGGGAGGAGAGGAGGAGGAGGTAAAGGAGGGTGGGGAGGGGAAGGGTGGAGGGGGTTAGAGGGGGAAAGGAAGGGGGAGGAAGGGGAGGTGATGGGAGGAGAGGAGGAGGAGGTAAAGGAGTGGGGGGAAGGGGAAGGGAGGGGGGGTTACCTGACGCCCATAAATACCTGAGTCTCCTGATCGATGCGGTAAATCCAGGTAGATTCCGCCCACCTATCGATGTCTGAACACTTACTAACCTGACCTTTCATTTGATCTTTTGCTTCGTTTCTTTTTTAACCTTTTGTTCTTTTCTTACACTTTTCTTTTTTCTGCTTTTTTTTTCTTGGGTTGAGTTTTTCCTCGTTTTATTTTGGTAGTTTGTTATTATTTCTTTGTTCTAGTTATTTTATTGTTTCTTTTTAATGTTATTTTTACCTATTTTTCTACTTTCATTTTTCTGTCTTTCCTCTTCCTCTCTCTTTTTTTTTTGTTTGGCCTCCGTATCCACCTTTTCTCTCTTTCATTCTCTTTTGATTTCTCTTCTTTTTCTCTTCTCTACTCTTTCCTTCCCTTCTCTATTTTGTTCCTTTTCCGCCATTTTCCTTTTCTTTCTTGTCTTTTCTATTCTCATATCGTTTCCGCTCCTCTCCTCTTCTCTCCTCTCCTTACCTCTCTTCTTCTCTTCTCTTCTCTTCTCTTCTCTCCTCTCTTCTCCTCTCCTCATCTCACCTCACCTCACTTCCTTATCCACTTCTTCATCCATCTCTCTCCCCCTTCTACTTCTACCTCAAGCTCTTCCCCTTAACTTCACCCTTCTCCATCCTTCTCCTCACCTTCCTTTCACACCTGACGCCATCTGAGCCCCACGCACACACACACCTGGAGCAGTGATTAATAAGCGCTGGGATCTGTCTGCCTTTGTACCCCGTGTTCAGCTAATCCAGAGACGCGGGAGACGGGCAAACAAGACATGGTGGTGCAAACAACTCCGTGCAAACAAAAGGGAGTGAAGAAGACAAGAAAACAAGGGAAAACAAGCAAGATTATGAATGTAAATAAGAAAACAATGGCAAGATATCAGGAAACGAGATGAGGCAATGCGAACAACCCAAGATAAGCAAGAGTGTAAATAAAACAAAGAAAACAAGGGAATATAAGAAAGATAATGGATGAAAACAAAAGACTAAGAGGAAGGCAATAAGCAAACAAGATGAGGCAGCGTAAACAACCCAAGGCAAACAAAATGGTGTAAACAAAAACAAAATAAACAAGGGAATACAAACAAGATAATGGATGTAAACAAGACACTAAGAGCAAGACAATGGTAACCAACATGAAGCAAACAGGATAGGACAAACAATCCAATCCAAGCGAAGTCAAGTATAATATAAACGAAAACAAACAAACAAGAGGCAAAGCAAACAAAGGAACGTATCAAACAGGCAACATAAATAAACAAAAAACAAGACATTTCAAACAAACAAACAAGAAGAAGCAATGCAAATAGAGATGAGGAATCGCAAACAAGGGGAAAGTGCAAACAAACGTCTCGGAAGAAGAATAAAGCAAAAAAAAAAAATATTCTGCAGAAGAGGATTAGTCTCTCTCTCTCTCTCTCTCTCTCTCTCTCTCTCTCTCTCTAAGGCCGCTTTAAATACACACATTAGAGTCGCTAACATTCTTACGAGTCGCCGCCAGGTACGAACAATGTCTCTTCTCGCAGGTAAATCAATGCTCGGCGGATAATCTTGAGCGAAAGTTTTTAATTAGAGGAAGGAAGGTAAGTGAGTAATGCTGAATGTCTGTCTTTGCCGCCACGTGAAAGACTATTGAGGAGTGAGTGGATTTTTAAACACGGTAATTTTGATATAGACGGATACATTGTGGTTGGAGAAATTAAGTAGTGTGTGTGTGTGTGTGTGTGTGTGTGTGTGTGGAAATGAGTTAGTGTTACATAAAGGACTATAAGAAAAAAGGAAAATGAGAAAAGTGAAAATATTCGAACACACACAAATGATACAGACGGATACATTGTGGATAGAAAAATAAAATAAATGTATGTGTATGCGTGTGTGGAAATGAGTTAGTGCTACGTAAAGGAATATAAAACAAAAAGGAAAATATGAAAAGTGAAAATAAATATACTCGTGATATTGGACGTGAGTTTCCGGTTTCAGGAAGAGGAGAAAAAGAAGAGAAACAGTGAAGCGAGAAGTAAGAGATAAGAATGCCCATAAAGAGATAAGGAGATAGAGAAGAAAATGAGGCTTAGGGAAGACAAGGAGAGGAAGAGACGAAGTGAGAAGAGTTAGAGATGAAAGAAAACAATATAAAAGAAGATTAAAAAAGATAGTGTGAAAAGGAGAAAGCGAGAAAGGAAAGAAAATAAGGAAGAAAATAAAACAAAAACACTTATGAAAAAAAACATCAGAAGAAGTAGGAGAATAATATAGAGGAAGAGAAAATGATAAAGAGAAGGAAGAGGAGGAAAAGGAGGAGGAGGATTACGAAAACAAAACAAACAGAAAATAAAGAAAATAAAAAGATAAAAACGAAGCAAATAAGAAAGGCGAACTTAAGAAGAGAAAAAAAAGAAGAAAAGCAGAATCACAAACAGCACAAAGAGGAGGAGGAGGAGGAGGAGGAGGATAAAGAGGAAGAGACGGAAGAAAAACACATCGAGAGGGGATCGACTAGACCAGGAGGAGGAGGAGGAGGAAGAGGAGGAGGAGGAGGAGGAAAAGGGGACAAAGAACGAGATGGGAAGGCGAAACCCGTAAAATTAGCAAGCCTTGGATGTGAGAGAGAGAGAGAGAGAGAGAGAGAGAGAGAGAGAGAGAGAGAGAGAGAGAGAGAGAGAGAGAGAGAGAGAGAGAGAGAGAGAGAGTAAAAAAAAAAAAAACAGGAAAATTGTGTTAGTTTTTGTTCCCCGGCGAAGTGACTGACAGATTGGTGGTGATTCAAGAGGTGGTGGTGGTGGTGGTGGTAGTGTTGGTAGTGGTGGTGGTGGTGATGGTGGTGTTGGTGAGTCAGAAAGTCCGCAAGTAGTAGTACACCCGCGGGAAACCTATAATTATAATGATTAATAGGTAAACAGGTGTGTTGACGAAGGTGATAGTGAAGGTGACAAAATATATAATAGCGATAATATTGTAGTAGTAGTAGTAGTAGTAGTAGTAGTAGTAGTAGTAGTAGTAGAAGTAGTGGTAGTATTACGAGGAGGAGGAGAAGGAACAGTAGGAGGAGGAAAAGAATTAGTAGTAGTAGTAGTAGTAGTAGTAGCAGTAGTAGTAGTAGTAGTAGTAGTAGTAGTAGTAGTAGTAGGAGTGGTAATGACAATGAAATACGAAACAGTGATACCAAAACAGAGAATGAGTTAAAAAAAAGGTATAATCCATAATCCGTGATACGAAATCCCTTTAAACTTTCAATTTTACGAGGGCGAGGCTGTCAGATAGCGCACACACACACACACACACACACACACAGGTACGTTGGTAAATCAGGTGATAATCAACGAATCTGGATCAGGTAGTGCAGGTGTGCCGGCGGTCAGTCCCAACACGGCCCCATCACAGGTGTTAACGCCCAAAGGTGGAAAGTTACAATCAAGCGCTAAATGAGGTAAATACATGTTCGTTCCTATCCCTCGGCATGTACACAACCCACGTCTCTGTTTCTTCTTTGTTTAAGCGGGTACTAGCCTAAAATATATAAGAGGTTAAGGGAGCATAAAGAAAGAAAGAAAGAAAGAAAGAAAGAAAGAAAGAAAAATAGATATGAGTAGGCAACACGTTATTGTATGCGACCAATAAGTGAAGGCGTGGAAAACGAGCGTGTAAATAAGGAAAAGTTCAGATGAAAAAAAAAAAACATTAGAGAGGTAACGATGAGTGAAGATACGCGATTAAAAGAGAACGTGTTTGTATGATTAATTGAAAGAACGTGGAAAACGAGCGTGTGAATAATGAAAAGTTAGAGCAAAAAAAAAAAAAACCCTTAAAGAGGTATGGAAAAGAGAAGAGACGCGATTAAAAGAGAAAGTGTTTGATATTTTGATTGATTAAATACTCGAAATAACCAGAAGAAGCCAGACCTACGAAGTGACTCAAAAGGACGGAGGTCACATGGAAGGATGGAGGAAAGACCAGGAGGAACCGAGATGTGATAGACAGTACAATAAGGGGAAAAAAATAAAAGCAAGCAATACAGTAATACAACAATGGAGGATATATAAAAGACCTCTAATTTAAGAACTCCATTACAACGAAGAACAATAACAGTCAGCAGGAAGGTTGATGTCTGATGAAAAAGGACAATTATGTAAAAAAAAAATACCAGCTCTAGTGAGACCGAGAAAGGAGAAATATATATACAAAAGACGATATATAAAAAAAAAAGAACTCTAATTTAAGATTGCCATTACAACGAAGGACAACGGAAATCAGCAGGACGGTTGATGTCTCATAAAAAAGTATAATTAAGTAAAATAAATATCAGCTTTAGTGAGACAGAAAAATGAAGAAATATATACACAAAAGAGCATATATAAAAAAATGACCTCTAATTTAAGAACTCCATTTACAGCGAAGGACAACAACAAGCAGCAGGAAGGTTGATGTCTGATAAAAAAGTACAATTATGCAAAAAATATCAGCATTAGTGAGACAGAAAAATGAGAAATATATATACAAAAGAGGATATATAAAAGGGACCTCTAATTTAAGAACCCCATTAACAACGAAGGACAACAATAACCAGAAGGGAGGTTAATGTCTGATAAAAAAGTAAAATTAAGTAAAATAAATATCAGCTTTAGTGAGGCAGAAAAATGAGAAATATATACACAAAAGAGTATATATAAAAAAATGACCTCTAATTTAAGAACTCCATTTACAGCGAAGGACAACAACAAGCAGCAGGAGGGTTCATGTCTGATAAAAAAAAGTACAATTATGTTGAAAAGAATATATAAGCTTTAGTGAGACAGAAAAATGAAGAATAGGAGAAACAGGAGCAGTAAGTAGCGGGCTTTTTTTTATATAATATTTTTCTTTACGCCCTTGAACTGTCTCCTTAGCTGTAAAAAAAAAAAAAAAAAAAAAAAAATAGCTAACTTCAAGAACTCCATTATAACGAACAACAACAACAACAGCAGCAGCAACAAAGACAAGAAAGCCGTATTCGCAGGTAAATCCGATGGGCCATAAAATAAATAAGTATGTCTGGCCGCGCGTCGACCATCGCCATAAAAGAGACTGGGAATGAGGCGAGGAGCCATAATCTTGTACCACGACGCCATAAACACACACACACACACACACACACACACACACACAAACACACACACACACACAAGCTTCCCTTTCTTCAATTCTACCCTTTGCACCCCTGATATATTATAGGCACACACACACACACACACACACACACACACACAAACACACACATACACACAAGCTTCCCTTTCTTCAATTCTACTCTTTTTACCCCTGATATATTATAGGTACACACACACACACACACACACACACACACACACACACACACACACACACACACACAAACACAAGCTTCCCTTTCTTCAATTCTACCCTTTTTACCCCAGATATATTATAGGTACAGACACACACACACACACACACACACACACACACACACACAGGAACACAAGAGGACATAGTAAAAAGTTGAGGAAGGGAAGATGCTTGAGACATAAAGAAATATAGCTTCCCGCAGAGAAATATAGAGGTTTGGAACAGACTAAGTGAGGATGTAGTATCGGCGAGGAGTGTGCAAAGCTTTAAGGAAAAGTTGGATAAATACAGATACGGAGACGGGACCACACGAGCGTAAAGCCCAGGCCCCGTAAAACTACAACTAGGTAAATACACACACACACACACACACACACGATAATAAAATGCGTATGGGAACAATAACACAACAATAATAGCTACCGTAAACAATAACAGATAACCAAAAATAGCAATAACTACAACTAGGGTGACGAAAATTAACGCAAAATGCAAAAAAGAAAATACTACACAAAAATTCTTACCTTGATTCGCAGGAGGGTCCCGGCGAGGTCATCAGATCCTGAAACGAAATGAGAAAGTGTGAACATTTTGAACATCGTATAAGTCAACTTGGTATTATAAGACATTCGCTTCTCACATTAGCTATTTCTAAAGGTCAAAGAGGGGATCAATCTGGTTCTAATGAGTGTTTCTTTAGGTGCATGGTGCAGATGAAGGGTCAAACTGCCACCAGGGTCATAAAACTACCCCTGGAAATGCCCCAAACTCCTACGACAGCCTTGTTATATATGTGAAATTCGGCGCCAAAATATTTAGTGATACGGCCCCCAGTCTCGAGTCGTGACCCAACGTTGCATAAACAAAGGCTACATTACGAGCGCCGTGCATCGACATTCATGAGCCTCGCCGGAGCAGTGAGTGATCGGGACAGTGCCTCAGAGGTTATTCATGAGAGTCTTGTTTCGGGGCGTCGTAAGGAATGGAAGTTATGAGGTCAAGTGTAGTGAGGTAGTGAGAGGTAAATATGTGAAGATGTGCATATCGTAATTAAACAAACAGATAAATATATTGGTAAATAGATAGACTAAACAATTTCTTCATTCTTACTCAACCTGTCCATTAAAGCGTGTGTATTTCCATTGATTTTAAGTTTATGAAATTACTATAAAAAAATTAGGAGAAAAACACAATTCACAGAGCAGAAAATAACGTAGTAGTAGTAGTAGTAGTCGTAGTAGTAGTAGTAGTAGTAGTAGTAGTAGTAGTAGTAATAGTAGTAGTAGTAGTAGTGGTAGTAGTAATATTAGTATGTGTGATTGTAGTAGTAGTAGTAGTAGTAGTAGTAGTAGTAGTAGTAGTAGTAGTAGTAGTAGTAGAAACGTACCATATAAGTAAAAAAAAAAAAGCAGAAAAGTAACTTACATATAACTAAGAAACTATTGACCATTATACGAATAAAAAAAGAAGCAAAAAAAGCAATCTTCAAATAAGTAAAAAAAAAAAAAATACTGAACAATATGATAATAGGAGCGAGACAGTTCAAAAAAATAAGTCGTAAAAATTAAAGATGCAAAATAAACATACGAAGGTAATTTCACTGCAGCTGAGTAGGGAAATTAGTTTTTATTTTTGTTTTCATTTTCCAATTTTTTTTTTTCTCGCAGCGGAATGAATCTATTTAGGACACAATAATGCTTTTTAATGTGCTTAAGAATCCAATATCCTACTCTTAACGACACACACACACACACACACACACACACACACACACACACACACAGTCAGATACGTACATACACACATTCTCTCTCTATTTAGGTGTGTGTGTGTGTGTGTGTGTGTGTGTGTGTGTGTGTGTGTGTGTGTTTGTGTGTAATTAACCTGTGACAAACGCTTTACCTTCCCTTTCTCTCTCTTTCCAGGTGAACCGAAGAAGAGAAGGAGAACAAGGAGAAACACGCAACAGTAGAAGAGGAGGAAGAAGAGAATGAAAAAGTAAAAGGAGAAGAGAAAGCAGAAAGGAAAACGTGATATTATGGATTCCTACACCACAGATATCAACACCAATATACCAACACCAAGGAAACACCACCACCATCACCACCACCATCACCACCACCATCATCACTAGACAGAAGAGAGTCACCACTAACATCACTTTCCCACCATCACCACCACCACCACCACCACACTCACCTCCTACAATCATTCACCACCACCACCACAACTAACAATAACACCACCATCACCACTAGACAGAAGAGAATCACCACTAACATCACTTATCCACCACCACCACCACCACCACCACCACCACTACCACAATCACCTCACCACTAACACCACCACCACCATCACCACTAGAAAGAAGAGAATCACCACTAACATCACTTATCCACCACCACCACCACCACCACCACTACCACAATCACCTCACCACTATCACCACCACCACCATCACCACTAGACAGAAGAGAATCACCACTAACATCACTTATCCACCATCACCACCACCACCACTACCACTACTGCCTCCTACAATCCTTCATCACCACCACCACCACTAACACCACCACCACCATCACCACTAGAGAGAAGAGAATCACCACTAACATCACTTATCCACCACCACCACCACCACCACTACCACTACTGCCTCCTACAATCCTTCATCACCACCACCGCCACCACTAACACCACCACCACCACCATCAACACCACCATTATCATAACCATAAGCACCAGAGGAAAGGCTATTTGTCAGTCCTTCCAGCTGCAGGTAAAGCACCACCACCATCACCACCTCCACCACCACCACCACCACCACCACCTTCACCACCACCACCACCAGCCAAAACAAGGAAAAGCGAGGAACAACAACTGAGAACACACTACGAAAACACACACACACACACACACACACACACACACACACACACACACAGGAGAGAGAGAGAGAGAGAGAGAGAGAGAGAGAGAGAGAGAGAGAGAGAGAGAGAGAGAGAGAGAGAGAGAGAGAGAGAGAGAGAGAGAGAGAGAGAGAGAGAGAGAGAGAGAGAGAGAGAGAGAGAGAGAGAAAACTTACATCAGAAGGAAATAAAAAAACGAAAATTAAAACCGCAACAAACACGACAACAAACACGACAACAAACAGCAATACAAACAACGATAAAATCAAACAGCAGAGGAGGCATTGAAGACAGACAGACAGACAGACAGACAGCACCTGGGAGAACAAAGACGAGAGAAAACAAGCGACAGCAGACAGCAGGAGTGGCAGTGACGGCGGGAGGAGGAGGAGGAGGAGGAGGAGGAGGAGGAGGGGAACCAGTGAGGAAGAAGAATAAGAACATAAAACAAGAGAAATGGAAGAGGAAGAGGAGGAAGAGATGTATGGGAGGGAGGAAAACCAGAGAGGAAGAAAATGAAGAGAAAGAAGAAAAAAAAAAACAGAATAAAAAGGAGAAAGGGGAAAAAAACCAGTGAAGAGAAAAGAAGAAAAACGGAAAATGAAAGAAAAAGGATATGTATTGAGGGAGAATGAGAACCAGAGAGGAAGAAAAAAAAGAAAGAAAAAGAAAAAATAACAGGATGAAAAAGAGAAAAGAAGAAAAGAGACGAGAAAAAACAATGTTATCAAGGAAGAATAAAATGGATGATATCAACGTAAAGAAAAAGAAAAATAGAACTTGAAAATAACAAGGTAAATGGAGGAGGAGGAGGAGGAGGAGGAGGAGGAGGAGATGCATACGGAGGAAAAGAGACGAGAAAGACGAATAACAACAAGAGAAAGGAAAAAAAAGGAAAATATAACAGCATAGAATAATAACATTACTAAGAAGAAAAGAAAAGGAAGTAAAAAAAAAAGAAACAGTAAAAACAAATCAAGAAAAAAAGAAGATAATAAAAGGAAGATAATAAGATAAATAACAAAAGGAAGAAAAAGAAAATGATAAGGAAAATGACAAAGAGGAAGGGAAGGAGGGAGAGGATAAGCAAGCAAAGGAAGAAACAGAACAAGAAAATAAGAAAATAAAGACAAACAAAAAAAATATATAGAAAAGAAAAATTAAAGAAAAGAGACAAAGAGGAAGGGAAGGAGGGAGAGCATAAGGAAGCAAAGGAAGAAACAGAACAAGAAAATAAGAAAATAAAGACAAACAAAAAAGAAAAAATGAAGAAAAAGAAAAAAGAAAAAAGAAGAAAGAGGGAGAGGAGGGAGAGGATAAGGAAGCAAAGGATGAAACTGAAAAAGAAAAGAAGAAAACTTAGAAAAACAAGAAAAAGAAAAGGAAGCAAAGAAAAGGAGAGGAAAGGAAGGGGAGGAACGGGAACACACTCTCCTCAAAGCCTTCTTGATGCTAAAAGAAGAACTCGAAGACTGAAAAATAAGTCGTGTTTGTGTGGCCATCGCTGAGTGTATGTGCGTGTGTGTGTGTGTGTGTGTGTGTGTGTGTGTGTGTGTGTGTGTGTGTACGGCGTTGAAAGGGAAAGATCCACAATTCTTACAATATCCAACACGATTCTGCAGTCAAGGGTAATCCTCTCAATCTTCTCTTCCGTGAATAAATAGAGAGAGAGGAGAGGAGGAGAGAGTGACAGCGAGGAGGAGAGAGTGAGAGGAAGAGACTTAAAGGCGAGGGGCAGGACAGAAAGAGTGAAAGAAGAGGAAAAGAAGAGAGGGAACGGGAGAGAGTGAGAGGAAGAGACTTAAAGGCGAGGGGCAGGACAGAAAGAGTGAAAGAAGAGGAAAAGAAGAGAGGGAACGGGAGAGAGTGAGAGGAAGAGACTTAAAGGCGAGGGGCAGGATAGAAAGAGTGAAAGAAGAGGAGAAAGAAGAGAGGGAACGGAAGATATATATACAGAAGTTGAGTGAAAGACAAAATAGAGTGAGTGAGAGAAAAGTGAGAGAGGAGGAAAAAAAACACTGATATGGAGAGGTGGAGGAAAGAACGATTGAGGGAAATAGAAAAAGAATACAAGAAGAAAAAAAAGAGACGGAGAACAAGGGGAGATAAAAGATTGTAAGAGAAAGAAAAGAAGAGATGTAAAGGAGAAAGATGGAGAAATTAGGAAGAAGAAAAAAATGTATGAAAAATGAAAAGATACAAAATTGACGACCAGTAAAAAGTAAAAAGAAAAGAAAACACATGAATCAGGGTATGGAAAGACAAAAAATAAATGGAAAAAAAAGTGCACCAGTGTCAGGACGAAAGAGAAACGGACACAGCTAATATTTGTTGTTGGTTCAAGTTAATAATTCAGAGTGGAGAGAGCGATGGTTCCCGAGGCGCCGCTGGAATCATTATGAGTGTGGAGTTGTGAGCGGGAGGAATATGTTACCCAAAATCCTGCCCGGGTGTGTGAACGAGTGTCGACAGAGATAGGCGGAACACGACGAAAGGAGGAAAAGTGCTGAAGACGAGTTGGAATAGAGAAGCGAGATAAGAAAACAGAAAACCTTGCAGCTTGTTCATGAATTTACATTTTATTCCTACGTGGTTCTGAGCTTTTCAGCCAAATCCCAGATGTACTATGTCACCGTGCGTTCGATTTGGCATTAATTTTCTGGCAGGGTTTGTTATTATTGACAAATTTATGCCTTATAGCGATTTTTTTATTGCTAATCTTGTTCTCTTCCTTAGTCATGTTTACTGATAAATTTATGATTTTCGTGTTGTTTGCGTATTGTTTTCTTGTCCGGTGATAGAGAGGATAGATAGTGGATAGATTTTGGAGAGAAGTAAATTGAGGAAGACGAAGAGGAAGGAAGATAAGTTATAAAGATGACTTGGAGTAGAGAAAAGAATGAATAGAGAGGATAGATAGTGGATAGATTTTGGAGAGGAGCAAATAGAGGAACACAAAGAGAGAGGAAGACAAGTGATAAAGACGACATGGAGTAGAGAAAAGAATGGATAGGGAGGATAGATGGTGGATAGATCGTGGAGAGGAGCAAAGAAAGAGTGGCTAGAGAGTGGATAGAGTGGAGTGGAAAGCGGATAGAGTAGAAAGGATAAAAAATAAGGGTCGATAGAGAGTGAAATAAAGAAAGTAGGAAGAGAGGAGAGATGCAAGAACCGAGAGTTGATATATAAAGTAGATAGAGACGATTGATAAAGTAGAGATGGAGAAAATGAATAGAGAAAAATGAGAGAAAATGCAGAGAGGAGAAAGGAGAAAAGTAGAAGGATAAAATGGAAAGAAGAGAAAATGAGAGAGAATGCAAAAAGGAGAAATGAGATAGAGTAGAAGGATAAAATGGATAGAAGAGAAAATGAGAGAGAATGCAAAAAGGAGAAATGAGATAGAGTAGAAGGATAAAATGGATAGAAGAGAAAAATGAGAGAGAATGCAGAGAGGAGAAAGGAGATAGAGAAAAAGGATAAAATGGATAGAAAGTGGATAGAAAGAGAGAATAAGGAGTAAAAGAAACTAAAATAAATAAAAGAATCGACAGAGAAGTAAAGAAACACAAATAATAGGAAGAAAAATAAGACAAGTGTTACCAGAAAAAGAAGAAAACTAAATATAAAACACGAGAGGGTCCTTACACTTTCTTGGGAACAGTGATGCATTATAAAGTACCCTCGCCAGGTGAACCCAAGGTGTGTGTCCTCGCTTCTAAGGACAACAATAATAACAAGAACAGGTGCGCCAGAAAGCAGGAGAATTCACGTGACACAGAGATCGATGCCTAACTTGGTCTGGCCATTTCTCTATCGTCCTAACACGGGTTAATTTTTTATCCACTTTTATTTTTTTCCCTTTCCGTTGGTTTATCCTCTTTTTTGTTCTTAAAGTCACTTGGTTTTATTTCTATTACTCCTTTTGTGCTGTTTACTGGTCGTTAATTTTGTCTCCTTTCTAATCATACAGTTTTTCTCCTTTTCACTCTTCTTTTTCTATCTTTTACAATCGTTTCTCCTCTTTATCTGTCTCCTTTTTACCTCATTGTATTTTCTATCATCTTTTTCTAGTCTTCCATTTTCTTTTTCTGCTGTGGAGTAGGAGTTTTTTTTAGTTGTTTGTGCCATTAGAGTGAGAGAGAAAACATGCGCTTCCATTCTCCTCCTTTCTAAGATTTGACAACGGGGAGGGACAGGTAAAAGAAACATCGTAATCAACAATCAATACCTGAGTTTGTGTTGTTACGTTGGAAGTGTTGTAATTGACAGTTGAGATGAGTATCGAAAAAGACGGAAATCAGAAAGAAAGTACTGAATGAAAAAAAGTTAAAAAGAAATATGTATAAAAATTAGTGAAGAGCAAAAAGAGAGACATCGATTGTGAAACAGAAAACATCTTTGGGAGCAGCGAGTAGAGGGCTTTTTTTGTGCCCTTGAGCTGCCTCCTTTGTTGTAAAAAAAAAAAAAAAAAAAAAATGCTTCCGATTCTCTAAGATTTGAAAACGGGGAGGGACAGGTAAAAGCAACATCGTAATCTACAATCAATACCTGAGTTTGTGTTGTTACGTTGGGAGTGTTGTAACTGACAGTTGAGTATAGAAAAAAGACGGAAATCAGAAAGAAAGTACTGAATAAAAAAGTTTTGAAAAAGAAAGAAAAAAGTATAGAATTTAGTACAGAGTAAGAGAAATAGAAATAGAAATAGAAAACATCTGCATCCTATTTTCCCCTTCTTTGAGATTTGAAAACGGAGAGAAACAGGTGAAAGCAACACAGTAATCAAGAATCAATACCTGAGCTTGTGTTGTTGCGTTAGAAGTGTTGTAGTTGACAGCTGAGTAAGAAAAGTGAAAAAAAAAAAAAACAGAAAAAATATAGAAATTAGTGGAGCGTAAGAAAAAGACACAGGCATAGATGAAGAAATGATTGTGAAACAGAAAATCCGTGAAGAAAAGGAGAACTAGAGAGAAGCAGGAGACGGTAGGTACGAGTAGAGGCGGAAGAAAATCACATATACAAAATAGAGAAAGAAACAAACTACTCCTCTTCTTAATCCATAGTACTCCCGGATGAGGAAAAACAAAGAGAAGAAAAAAAAAACAATCAAAGCTACTATAGGCCTAAACAGTTGACACGAAGCTAAGAAGAACATTTCAACCTTCGTCCTCTTCTTAAAAAGCCCTCCACGATAAGAGGCAGAGGACCAGGAGTAATAAGAGAAGCGCAAATATACCACTCAAGAAAAGAAGAAAAAAAAGGGATTAAACAGCTGAGGTGAAATTGTGGTTGTTCTTGCAAGTACGAGTGTTAAACAGAATATGCAAACTGCTTTTTCCTCTTCTAAAGCTGTCCAAGATAAGAGGATGAGGATTAAGAGGAATAAGAGGCGTACAAATATAACATTCACACACACAAGAAAACCAAGATAATAACAACTGTCGAGGTTATGTTGTAGCTGTTCTTAAAATTGAAAAGCTAAACAGAACACTCAGCCATCTTTCCCTTCTTAAAAAAACTGGAAGAGAAAGAGGATTAAGAGAAATAAGAGGCGTACAAATATAACATTCACACACACAAAAGAACCAGGATAATACGACTGTCCAAGTGATGTTGTAGCTGTTCTTAAAATTGAAAAGCTAAACAGAGCACTCAGCCATCTTCCCCTCTTAAAATAAATGGAAGAGAAAGAGGATTAAGAAGAAGAAGAGGAGTATAACTATAACATTCACACACACAAAAGAACCAGGATAATACGACTGTCCAAGTGATGTTGTAGCTGTTCTTAAAATTATAATACTAAAAAGAAGATTATGACACGCTTTATCCTCTTAATAAACCCCAAAGAAGATAAGAAGATGAAAGCTGAGAAGAGTGAGAGGAAATAAAGACACACACACAAAAAATGAGACAATAGAAATAGCGGTTTGCACGAGGAAGCATTTCGTGATAAAAAAATATAATACAAGCAACAGTTAACACGAAGAGGAAGGATCTTGCGGTGTATAAAAAGAGAGACAAGAATAGGAAGCGAAGTGCAAGGAGTTCAGAATATCCTTGCCAGAAATAGATAAAACGAACATACACACGCACGCACTCTTGCCAATACTAAGAACAGCTTATACGACTAACCGGAATCGTAGGAAAGAAACAGAAAGAGAGACAGACAGAGAAAGAGAGAAGAAAAAGACATAGAGAGAGAAAGGGATGGAAAGTTAGTAAAAAGAGAAAAATAGAGGAAAAAGACTTGGGGCTGAGTAAAAGAGGCAGAAATTTGAAGACATGGAAGAGAAGAAAGAGAGATAAAATGATGAAATGAGCGAATGAGTGTAAATGGAGGACAGAAAAGAAGAAAATAGACCTGAAGAAAAAGACTTAGGGGTAGAGTAATGAAGGGAGTAATTGGAAGACAGGGAAGAGAAGACAGAGAGCCCTATAGATAAAATGATGAAGGGATCGAATAAGTGTGTGAACAGAAGATAGAAGACAGAAGACAAGAAAAAAGGCCTACAGATAGAGAGAAAAAAGAGAGACCTACAGATAAACTTATGTGTGAGCGAATGAGTTAGTGAAAAGAAGACAGAAAAAGAATAAAAAAGACCTACAGATAGATTGACTGAGTGACTATATGGAAGACAAAGAGAAGAAAAAGAGGCCCAAAGACAATGACAAAATAGTTAGTAAAAAAGAGAAATACAAGAAAAAGAGGACTAGAGACAGACTGTATGAGTGAATAAGTAAATGGAAGAAAAAAAAATCACACAGAAAAACACATAACTACTGACAGACACACACAGAGCGGTTAATACTATAAATAAATATCTGACTGAGCAATAAGAGAAAGAACAAAGGACCTTCAGATACAATGAGTGACTGAGTTAGGATGAGAAAGACAAACACAATAACACAAACAAGCACATATGAGCTCTTGACAATAATGCAGAGAGAAGGTAAAACATAAAACTACAAAAAAGCAATTATTAAGCACACAACATTTAGAAGGGACGATTAGGTGAACAATAAGAAATGTAAACAATAAATAATGTAAACAATAAGAAATGTAAATAAGAAATAAAAGATCTTAGTGAAAAAAGAAACTGAGAGAAAGCAAGAAAAAGCGAAACATCTAAATTGGAGAGATGGAAAGAGCAAGTAAGTGAGAGAGAGAGAGAGAGAGAGAGAGAGAGAGAGAGAGAGAGAGAGAGAGAGAGCGACGGAGTGAGCGAGTGACTGAGTAAGCATAACGCTCTCTCTCTAAAGCAAGTGTTCCTCGCTTCCTTGCAATTCATCAAGACATCAAAGACACGGAATGAAAAAAAAAAATAGAAAAAAACTCTCTTGAGGACGCACGCACACTCCAAAGCCCCAGGAAGTGACATTCAACCCCCCTCCCCCACAGTCTCTCTCTCTCACTCTCACACTCTCTCTCTCTCTCTGAACAAAAAAAACTAGAAATAATAGTAAACAGATATATATCTTCTTATTCTATTAATTTTCTTTCTCCTGTTTTAGGAATTGAGTGAATGAGTGAAGTGGATAGAGTGAACTAAAATAAAGAGAACAATTTGGGAGAGAAAGGACAGTGATCACTCCTCCTCTCTCTCTCCCTCTCTCTCTCTCTCTACACTGTCTCTATCCTTCTTTTCTTTGACATTCCATTTTCTCTTTTCCTCATATTTTCTCTCTCTCTCTCGTCTCTCTATCCTTTAACTCTCTTTATTATCTCCATTCTTCTTCCCTCCATATTTTCTTTATTTTTTATCTTTCTCTCTTTGCTGGTGAAGTGAGCGAGGGAGTGATTGAGAAAGTGAAGAACGAAAAGGATGAAAAGACGAACGGACCAGAAATATGAAGCGCTAGAAACTTAAATCTGCTAAAAGACGAACTCACAAGAAAATAAAAGTTAGGCGCTAGAAACTGAAATCTGCTAAAAGACGAGCTCACAAGAAATAAAAGTTAGGCGCTAGAAACGAAAATCTGCTAAAAGACGAACTCACAAGAAAATAAAAGTTAGGCGCTAGAAACTGAAATCTGCTAAAAGACGAACTCACAAGAAAATAAAAGTTAAGCGCTAGAAACGAAAATCTGCTAAAAGACGAACTCACAAGAAAATAAAAGTTAGGCGCTAGAAACTGAAATCTGCTAAAAGACGAACTCACAAGAAAATAAAAGTTAAGCGCTAGAAACTGAAATCTGGTAAAAGACGAACTCACAAGAAAAACAAAAACAAAAGAAGAATATAAACTAAGTGAAGAATTTGAACTCGAAACAAAACTGAAGTAGCGTAAGTTTTATACGGAGAAGAAACGGTAAATAAAAGTGAAGAAAATAGAAAAAAAAGTGAAGAAATCAAACAAGGAAAAAACCTAATGTGCAGAAACTGTTTTGAATAGAATATAAATCAGTGAAAAAAAGGATTAACATTTAGATCTACAATATACAGTCTAAGAATTCATCCCATTAGAGAATACAGAAAAAAAAAATAGTGAAGAAATAATACTAGTGAACAATTTTATAGAGAAGCTGTTTTTTTATATATAATAAGGAAATACATAGGCTTAAATAATAACGCCTATAGACTTAGACTAAAACCTAGAATTTTATATATTTAGTAATAAGAAGTAAAGTGAATTTGACCTAGAAAATAAAATTAAACAAGAAAACTTTTATACAGAGGAAAGGGATGTGAAAAAAATAGGCCTTGAGGAGTTCATAAAGAAGAAAATAGAAAAAAAGAATGAAGTAAAGTGGAGAAGACAAATGAAGAAAATAAAACAAGAAAATCCAAACTAGAGAAACTTGCTAAAGAGAGAAAGATAAATAAAATAAAGTAGAAAATAGAATAAAAATGGTGAAGAAAATTAAACAAAGAAAATCCAAAGTGGAGAAACTGGTTTAAAAGAGAAAAATAAATAAAATAAAGAAGAAAATCCGAAAAAAGAATGAAGTAAAGAAGACAAGTGAAGAAAAAGAAAACAAGAAAATCCAAACTAGAGAAACTGTCTAAAGAGAGAAAAATAAATAAAATAAAGAAGAAAATTGAAAAAAAAGAATGAATTAAAGTAAAGAAGACAAGTGAAGAAAATAAAACAAGAAAATCCAAAGTAGAGAAACTTGCTTATAGAGAGAAAAATAAATAAAACAAAGAAGAAAATCGAAAAAAAAGAATGCAGTAAAGTAAAGAACAGGTGAAGAAAATAAAACACAATAAGAAAATTGAAAAAAAGAATGAAATAAAGTGTGGAAGACAAGTAAAGAAAAGAAAACAAGAAAATCCAAACTAGAGAAACTTGCTTATAGAAGAAAATAAATAAAAAATGAACCTTATAGACTAAAAAAAATATCCCCAAGACAACTCCATGATAAGCCACTTTACAATTCCTTCTCTTCCCTGACTCTCTAACTCCCGGAGGCGTGGCAAGATGGCGGCTTCCTCCAGGGGGTGCTTCCTCAGGGGCGCCATCTTGGTCCTCCTCTCCCTCACCCATGAAGCCTCGCCAGCGGGTAAGTGTCGTACGTTTTATGGTCTGAGTGTCGTACGTCCCTGCGCGATAAACTTGGTACGATATTTTGTCCCTCTAATGGTTTTTTTTTATTCTTTTCTTTTTTTACTATGATATTCAGTGACTGTTTTCGGGGTTTAATCTTTTCTTCTATAGATTAAATTCTCTCTCTCTCTCTCTCTCTCTCTCTCTCTCTCTCTCTCTCTCTCTCTCTCTCTCTGTGCTTCGAGTGAATAAGAAGGTAAACTGAACCTTCCACGCAAACACACACACACACACACACACACACACACACACACACACACACACAGGTAAGCGCGTCTAATTACAGGTGAGAAAGCACAGGGGAGGAACGACTTGCACCGGTGAATACAGATTCGCTTAGTCTTTCTTTCTTTCTTTCTTTCTTTCTTTTCATCTTATTCTTTTCTTTGGTCCCTCAGGAGTTCCCTCACGCATTTTCCCGAACAATAACGATCTCATACACACACACACACACACACACACACACACACACACACACACACACACACACACAATGGACCCCAGTAACAGAACACACTAAATTAGGAATGCAATGAAGCGAAGCATAAAAGAATAAAGGAGTAAAGAAGAGAAGCAAAGGAAAGGAGAAGAAAATAATGATTGTAAGAAAAAGATATGAAAGAGGAGAAAAAAGGAAAACAATATAGATAACACGACAAAGAAAACATGTCGATTGAAGATAAGGAAAGAAAATAAAGAAAAACCGAGGTAAAAGTGAGAAAATGAGGAAGAAAGAAAAAAAATGAATAGAGAAAGGAATGATTGCAGGCCTTCCCGGGAACAAGAATAAAAACAGACACAAAGAAAAAGAGAAGAATTATCCACTTAAGCGCAAAAGAAGAAAGAAAAAGAATAAAAAGAAGTGCAAAAAGTGGCAGTTACCTCTCTCTCTCTCTCGGACAATAAAAGTCTATACAGGTAAACCGCTTAGAGATTTAACACCTGGAGGAGGAGGAGGAGGAGGAGGAGGAGGAGAAAGAAGAAGTGGATAAGACGAAGTAGTGTAGGGAGGGATGGATGAAAGCCGAATAGGAGGAGGAAGAAGAGGAGGAAGACGAGAAGGAAGATTAGGAAGATAAGAAAAAAAAGAAAAGACCAAAAAATAACATAAATAACAAAACAAACCACAGAAAACCTCATCCATGTGAAACCAAGAAAATAAAAAGAGAAAAAAAAGAGGAAAAAAAATCAAAGAGGAAAGAAGGGGAAGAAAAGGAAGAGCAAGAAGCGAGCGTGACTTCCTCCTCTTTCTCTGAGATAACGCTGCACCTGAGACGGTTTAAGACACCCTGATCTTTATTCTTCGTCAGGTGAGTCTTCCCTAAATGGCCAGGTAACCGCGTGAAGAGGAGGAGGAGGAGGAGGAGGAGGAGGGGGAGAAAGAGGAGGAAGGCGACAACGGGGACAAAAACGGAGACGAGGAGGAGGAGGAAAAGGAAAATAAAGAAACAAAATAGAAGGAAAAGCAATTCGAGTTTTAAAAAGAGCTTAAAAGTGTAAAGAAATCATGAACGGGGAGAGAAAAATACGAAGACTGAAGAGAAGAATAAAACAATAAAGAATGAAACTTAATACGTGGCAAAGAAAAAGAGGAGGAAGAGGAGGAGGAGATCGTGAATGGGAGAGGATAAATATGAGAAGATTTATATGAGAAGCAAATATATGAAACACTAAATATTCAAATACTCTTCCGCATCGCTTTTACATTTCTGCTCCAATATTTCTGTTATGGGGATAGTGGCGCCTTCCTTCCTTCCTTTATTTCGTCATTGTTCCTTTCTTTCCTCCATTCCTTTTTGCCTTCCCTCATTTGCTTTCGTTGTTTCTTCGTTCCCTCCTTTGATCCATCTTTTCCTTTCCTTTGTAGTTCGTCAAAGGTAACAAACTAAATACATCAGACCTAAATATATATTCTGTATAGCTTATTTGTCCCTGTATTAAACTAAGAAATTAAAAAAAACTAAGTAACGTGACATTAACAGAGAGGAATAGAAGCATATAAACACACACCGTTTTTAAATGTCCAAGAAATCGTGGAAATAGTTTCAATCCAAAATGTAAATAGATAAATAAAGAAATTTTTACGTGCAATAAATAGGTGAAAATTGTTGAATCGAAAATAGAAATACAAAATACACAAATAAACGACTTTTGACCTGAAGGAAATCAATAAAAACAATCCAATTCAAAAGACATATAGATAAAAAACAAACAAACGACATTTTACATGCAAAAAATCGCGGAAAATCAAACCAGTCCAAAAAATATAAACAGATCTACAAACAAAACTAAGCCAAAGAAAAACAAACAAAAATCATTAGACGATACTACAGGTAAGTCTTCACGTATTGCAGAATTTTGGCGCAGGTGCTAATTGGCTGCTTCCCCCTCAAGGACAGGTGAGAACGCCCCCTTAAATCTTTACCCGGAAAACAGAGAAAGGGAAAGTAGAGCAAGGAGATAAAAAAAAAAGGTAAACTACAAAGAAATGCAAAAAAGGAAGAATGTGAAATGGGAAAGGGGAGAGAACCGAGAGAGAGAGAGAGAGAGAGAGAGAGAGAGAGAGAGAGAGAGAGAGAGAGAGAGAGAGAGAGAGAGAGAGAGAGAGAGAGAGAGAGAGAGCCCCCCACACACACACACACACACCCACACACAGAGAAAGAGAGACACACACACAGACAGTCACAGAGAAACCCAGCCAGAGAGAAACAGACGCTCTTGAAAAAACAAAAGGAGGATAAAGAAAGGTGTAAAAGGACTTAGAAAAATAAAGAGAGAAGCACTTCACACACAGACAAACAAAAACAAAAACAACAGCCACTCGGGGGAAAGGCGACACGGAAGGAGGGAGAGAGCGAGGGGACGAGAGAAAAAGAAAAAGAAAGAGAAAAAGAGGGAAGAGGGGGAGGAAGGAAGAGCGTAGTGAGGGAGTAAAGAGGGAGGGAGGAAAGGAGGGGAGGATAAAAAGACAAAGAATGAAAAATAGATTGAGAGGGGGAGGAAGAGAGGGGAGAGGAAGGATGGGGAGGAAGGGAGGGACAGGGTGAAGGGAAGAAGGGCAGAAAAAGCAGCGTAGGTTAACCCCAGTGAGTGAAAACCTTCCCTTCACACGCTATACGCCCCTTCCATTCCCTTCCCTTTGTTTTGCTTCCCTTTACCTTTCCTCCCCATCCCTTAGCTGTTTTTCTCTTCCCTTTGTTTTACTTTCCTTCCTTTACCTTCCCTTCCCATCCCTTAGGTGTCTTTCTCTTCCCCTTCCATTCCCTTCCCTTTGTTTTGCTTCCCTTTACCTTTCCTCCCCATCCCTTAGGTGTCTTTCTCTTCCCTTTCCTTTCCCTTCCCTTTGTTTTGCTTCCCTTTATCTTTCCTCCCCATCCCTTTAGCTGCTTTTCCCTTCCCTTTGTTTTGCTTCCCTTTACCTTTCCTCCCCATCCCTTAGGTGTCTTTCTCTTCCCTTTCCTTTCCCTTCCCTTTGTTTTGCTTCCCTTTACCTTCCCTCCCCATCCCAAAGCTGTTTTTCTCTTCCCCTTCCATTGCCTTCCCTTTGTCTTGCTTCCCTTCAACTTCCTCCCCATACCAAAGCTGTTTTTTCCTTCCTTTCCTTCCCTTTGTTTTGCTTCCCTTTACCTTTCCTCCCCATCCCAAAGCTGTTTTTCTCTTCCTTTTCCTTTCCCTTCCCTTTGTCTTGCTTCCCTTTACCTTTCCTCCCCATCCCAAAGCTGTTTTTCTCTTCCCCGTCCCTTCCCTTTGTTTTGCTTCCCTTTACCTTTCCTCCCCATCCCAAAGCTGTTTTTCTCTTCCCCTTCCTTTCCCTTCCCTTTGTTTTGCTTCCCTATGCCTTTCCTCCCCATCCCTAAGCTGTCTTTCTTTTCCCCTTTCCTTCCTATCCTCCCTCTTCCATTATCATTCTCTTATCTTACTTCTCCTCCCTTCGTTAACCTATAGATCATCTCCCTTTTCTTTAATCTCCCTACCTTCCCTTTTTAATACTTTACCTATTTCTCCTGCCTCCCTTTCCTTCCATTGCCTATCCCTCCTTTTCCCTTCCTTATCCTATCCTTCTCTATCCTCACTTCATTTACCTTTCCTTCAATACCTTTTTTTCTTATTTTGCTTGCCTATTCACTCTTCCTTTCCCTTCCGGTACCTCCCATGTCTTAATCTTACCTATCCCCCTGTCGCTCCCTTCTCCCTTTGCTTACCTATTGATCCTCTCCCTTCCCCTTCGTCCCGCTACCTTCCCCTCGCCGCCCCTCGCGCGCTAAGTATCCGTCAAGGTCATCGCGTGCTTCACCTCGAGTTGAAATGACAGCTCTCGGGTGCATATTACCACCTTTTTCTGTCTTCGCTTGTGTGTGTTGTGACGAGGATGGGAAGGGAAGGGAGGAAGGTAGAAGGGTTGGACGGTGGGTAGTGAAGAAGGGGGACGGACGGACAGCGGGTAGAGAAGTAGGATGGAGGTAGGTAGGGTAGAAGGAAAGGAAGAAAGGAACAAAGGTAGGAAGAAAAGAAGTGAGGATGGAATGAAGATGATTAATAGAAAAATGAATAAAAGGAAGAAAACGAAAGCAGGAAAAACGGTTTAAAGGAAGAAAGAAAGGAAGGAAATAGGGAGGGAAGGAAGGAAGGAAGGACAATGGGGTAACAGAGGATAGAAAGAAGAATGAAAACAAATGCAAGAAAAATGATGTGAGGGAGAGAAGAAAGGAAAGAAGAAAGAAAGGCAAGAAGGAAAGAAGGAAAATGATAAGAGAGAAAGGAAGGAAGAAACGAAGTAATAAGTATAAGAAGAAAAAAAAGAAACAGAAAGCAGAAAAAAAGGTTTGAATGGGAGGAAAAAATGGTGAAAAAAAAGAAAAGAAGGAAGGAAGGAAAAGAAGGAGAAAAGGTTAAGTGTAATAAAAATAATGCAAAGAAGAAATTAAACGAATCAAGTGTGACGGATTAAACGAGGAAGAAAATGAGGCAAGGAAGAAGGGAAGAAACAGATTAAAGATAATGACAGAAGATAATGGGAGGAAAAAATGAATGAAAAATGAATGAATGAATAAAGAAGGGCACGCGAAGCTGAAGGCAAGGCGAAAGAAAGGAAGAGGGAGGAAATGAAGACAGTAAAGATGAAAGGAAGAAAGTATAAAAAGAAAGGAAGAGAGAAAGGAAAACAGTAAAAAAGAAAGGAAAAAAGTATAAAGGAAAGGAAGACAAGAAAAAAAGAAAGGAAGACAGGAAAAAGACAAAGTTAAAGGAAGAAGGTAAAAGAAGGAAGGAAGGAAGGGAGGAAGGTAAGAAGGAAAGGAAGGAAGGAAGGAAGGAAGAAGGAGGGAGAGACGGCGTTAAATTCTGAGCACTTTAAACAGATGGAAAGACTTGCAGTAAATGACAAAATATTGCTAGTTATTATTATTATTTTATTTTCCCCCCCTTCCCCTCCTCCTCCTCCTCCTTTCCTCCCCCTCGTAATTTTCCTCCTCCCCTTCGTTGACGTCTTCCTTCCCCTCCTCCTCCTCCTCCTCCTACTCCTACTTTACCTCGTCATCTTGTTCCTCCTCCACCTCTACTTCTTCTGTTTTTCATCATTTTTTTACTTTTCTTCTGATTTTCCTTTTTTTCTTTTTTTCATTCACCTGTTACCTCTTATTTTTCGTCCGTTTTCGTCCGTTTTTTTCTTATTTTTCTTTCTTTTTCTTGATTTCCTTGTTCTGTCTTCTTTTCATTTTTTCTTTCTTCTTCCTTTCCTATTTTCCTCCTCCTCTTCTTCTTCTTCTTCTTCTCTTTCTTCTTTTTATTCCTCTTCTTTTAGTTCTGCTTTTTCTTCTTCTTTTTTTTTCTTCTTCTACTTCTTCTTATTCCTCTTTTTGCTCCTCCTCCTCCTCCTCTTTGTCGTAATTCTTATCCTGTTCCTCGTCGGAG
>NC_066561.1:7764828-7794828 GCF_024679095.1 Eriocheir sinensis | reverse complement strand
GTGTGTGTGTGTGTGTGTGTGTGTGTGTGTGTGTTAATCTTGCGTGACAGACAGGTCTCCCCGAAGCTAAGCCCTCGCGACAAACTCCTCCTCCTCCTCCTCCTCCTCCTCCTCCTCTTCTTCCTCCTCCTCCTCTTCTTCCTCCTCTTTAGGGCACGAGACAAGGTGACCTCATTAGAAAGACTTAGGAAACAACAGAGAGAGAGAGAGAGAGAGAGAGAGAGAGAGAGAGAGAGAGAGAGAGAGAGAGACTCGTGAAATAAATGAAAAATCGACAAAATAAAAGTTCTAGACACACAAAATTCAGCCTTTCCCTCCCTCTGTGTGTGTGTGTGTGTGTGTGTGTGTGTGTGTGTGTGTGTGTGCGTGCGTGACTCTTGTCCTTATGGGATTTTATGGTCACGTGACAGCTAAGTCCTCTTGAGACTAAGCTGGGAAGATAGCTTTATCGAGAGAGAGAGAGAGAGAGAGAGAGAGAGAGAGAGAGAGAGAGAGAGAGAGTTGAGATCCCACTAGTCACGTAAAGTTTTAGCCAATTAAACGCTAATTTGACTTTCTTCTGAAGGTGAGTCACAAAAAGATACATGTGTGTGTGTGTGTGTGTGTGTGTGTGTGTGTGTGTGTGTGTGTGTGTGTGTGTGTGTGTGTGTTGAATATTTGTTACTGTTCTTCTCTTTTAAGTTGTAAGAAAAACATTATCCTATTAGCTTCTCTCTTTCATTACTTTCATTGCATTTTTTTTCTCTCTTTTCTTTCTCTCTTTCTCATTGCTTTTTGTTTTTATTTCCTGCTGCGTTTGCTTAGTTTTTACTCTTCACGATATGACAAAAACATTATTCTTTTAAATTCTTACTTTTTTCCTTAATTACTAACTCTCTCTTTTTCGTTCTTTTCAATTTCGTGAACTTCTTTTATATTTTCTTCTTTCTCAGTCTCGTTTTTTCTACTTTGGTATGTTATAAAAATTGTGATCTATTTCAATTTTGAGTTTCTCCATTTATATTACTCTCTCTCTCTCTCTCTCTCTCTCTCTCTCTCTCTCTCTCTCTCTCTCTCTCTCCTGATCCCTATTACATCCCCGTTTGCCTTTTCCTCTAATCCTTCTCTCTCCTCTCTTTCACCTTCCCTCTCCTTCCTCTTCCACCTTTCTTCCTTTCCTTCTCTTCCAATCCCCATTTCACTATCAACCCCCCTTTTATCCTCCTCTTCCACCTTCCCTTTCTCTTCCTCTCTCCCCATTTTTCCTTTCTATATTCCTTTCTTATAGCTATCTACATTTCTTCCTCTTCTACTCCTCTACATCCTTCCTCATCCTCATCCTTTGCTTCTTCATTCCTCCTTCTTCTCTTCTTTATCCCTCCTCCTCCTCCTTATTCTCTTTCACTCTGTACCCTTTCAACCCCTCTTCCACTCCCCTCTTTCTACCTCTACTACTCTCTTTAACCCTCTCCCTTCTTTTCCTCTTCAGCCCTCCTCCTCCTCCTCTTCCTCCGGCTCCTCCTCTTCATTCTTCCTCCTCCACGAACCACGCAACGGGCGCTAAGAATGAGTTATACGACTTTTTATTGCTTTACGGATTGATATGACACTAATTTACCTTCTACCTCTTATATGCGGCAGGTGGAGGAGGAGGAGGAGGAGGAGGAGGAGGAGGAGGAGGACGAGGAGGAGGCGGGGTGGGAATGGGACGATAATAAAAAAATAAAGGACTGAGAAAGGAAATAAAGAATAAGAGAAAAATATAGAGAAATAAGATGATGATGATGATGATGATGATGATGATGATGGTAAAAAGAAGAGGAGGAGGAGGAAGACAAGGGAGACTAATTGAAGCAAATGTCGTTAGCAAATTGAGGTTAACTTAATTTCATCGACTTTATTCTTTTTTTCTGCAGCAAATTGATACATGGCTTGCCTGGGAGGATACATGTAAACAATAGATAAATAAATAACCTGAAAATCGGTTTCTCATATTTCAAAAGGACAAAAAAAAATGTATTAAGGAGGTGATTTATGAAAAGAGAAAAAATGAATGGAATAATATACAATACTTTTAAAGAGAGAGAGAACGAGAGCGAGAGCGAGAGAGAGAGAGGGGGGGGGGATGGAGAGATGGGTGGATAAATCGATACACTGAATATTTGATTGATTGTCTGACTAACTGAACGAGAGAGAGAGAGAGAGAGAGAGAGAGAGAGAGAGAGAGAGAGAGAGAGAGAGAGAGAGAGAGAATCCAAACGAACGACCAACCGACAGACAGACAGACAGACAGACAGAGAGACAGAGGGAGCCAAAAAGGTTCTATAATCCTGTTGTGGTTTGGTTTTGGAAGTTATATCTGACACGTAAACGGGACCACTCTTTTTTTACCTTTTTTTTGTTTGTTTTTTTACTCTGTTACGGGTGGACTGCGGTGGCGGCGGTGGGGGTGGCGGTGGTGGTGGCGGTGGCGGGAGGGGGAGGGCGGTGTTAGCGGCCGAGTGTGGGCACAAAATTGAACGTTCCCAGTGTTATTATTCTCCATTAGTGTTATTCGTCATCCGGGGAGCAAAATGCGGTGATGGAGTGCAGCGGTGGTGGTATCGGTGTGTGTGTGTGTGTGTGTGTGTGTGTGTGTGTGTGTGTGTGTGTGTTTTTAGTTTTTTGGATACTGTGTGTAGAGTTTGGACGGGTTGGAAGGAGGACGAAAGGGAGGGAGAGAGGGAGGGATAAAGGGAGGGAGGGAGAGACATAGAATAAGTGGGTAGGAAGGGAGGGAGGTGGAGGAAAAGATAGGAGGGATAAAAAGATGGAGGTAGAAATCGACAAACACACACACACACACACACACACACACAGACATACAATCAAACACAAACACACATACACACATTGACAGACAGACAGAAAAATTGACAACCAGAACTGTAAAAATAAATGCAGGACCAGTAGAACAAATACACAAATATCCACTAACTACTCCTGTCAATCATCCCGTCTATATCTATTGTTATTTCGCCGATACGTATTGTTATTCCGTCTATATTTACAGTTATTATTATCGCCGTTATCACTTTACCAGCTGTTATCATTAGCGTTCATTCGTAATCACCAGGAGTGGACGGCCGACACGTTTCCATTCACTCACTCGGCTGATGAACGCGCGACCGACCGCCCACAAAATGCAGAATCACGGCGCGGAAACAATATATACGAAAGCGATCATCATTTTCAACTGTCATCATTTTTGTCGTCATATTTGCGTGGCTGTGGTGAGCAGAGTGACGTTAAAGTGACGGATATAAAATGTTTGGTGATTGCAACGTTTGGGAAATATAATCTGATACCTGATGTCCCTCCCGTCGAAATCAGTGATGTCCCTCCTGTCAAAAGCGCTGGGGAAAGGAAGGATTATTACGTCACCTGTATACAGAGACATCGCCGTATATTTGTAACCATGAGTAACCATAAAACGTAAGGGATTGGACTGTTGCGTTACCTATGTGCAGAGACAACGGAATGTATTTGTTACCATGAGAATAAGGAAATATTAAGTGAAAGGTCAGGTCCCATACTTTTAGAAGCGTAAGGGATTGGATTGTTATGTCACCTTATTACAGAGACAACGCCGTATATTTGTAACCATGAGAGTAAGGAAATATTAAGTGAAAGGTCAGGTCCCATACTTTTAGAAGCGTAAGAGATTGGATTGTCACGTCACCTTTATACAGAGACAACGCCGTATATCTGGAGCCATGAGAGTAAGGCAGTGAAAGGTCAGGTACCATACTTTTAGAAGCGTAAGGGATTGGATTGTTGCGTCACTTATAAGCAGACAACGCCACACATTTGTAATCATGACAGTAAGGAAAACTGATGTGGAAAATGTTATCTAATACTTTCAAAACCCTAAGAGAAAGGATTGTTACGTGCGTTAGGAGCAGCGAGTAGCGGGATTTTTTTTATTATTGTTTCCTTTTTTTTTGTGCCCTTGAGCTGTCTCCTTTGTTGTAAAAAAAAAAAAAAAACTATTATGAGGCACAACGGCATATATTCGTAACTATAACACTTCGGATATTTAAAGTGAAAGGTGTTGTCTATACTGTCAGAAAGTGTTACCATAACCTTATTCGTAACTATGAAAACACGAAAATAGTCACGCTGTTGACCCATAAAGTGATGAGTGGAACCATAATAAAAGTTGTAACCATGACATTGCGAATAGATGAAGTGAAAGGTGGTGTCTATACTGTCAGAAAGTGTTACCATAACCTTATTTGTAACTATGAAAACACGAAAATAGTCACGCTGTTGACCCATATAATGATGAGTGGAACCATAATAAAAGTTGTAACCATGACATTACGGATAGATGAAGTGAAGGGTGTTGTTCATACTGTCAGAAATGTAACCATAGCCTTATTTGTAACTATGAAAACACGAAAATAGTCACGCTGTTGACCCATATAATGATGAGTGGAACCATAATAAAAGTTGTAACCATGACATTACGGATAGATGAAGTGAAGGGTGTTGTTCATACTGTCAGAAATGTAACCATAGCCTTATTTGTAACTATGAAAACACGAAAATACAGTACACGGCGTTGTCCCATACGGCTGATGTGTTTAACCATAACGTAATTTTAATCCATAACATTACATAGCATTACTTTCCCACAGTGTGACACGTTTAACCATAAAATAAATCCGAACTATAACATTACGAATATATAGTTGCAGGTGTAATCACATGCCGTCAAGAGCACAGGGGAATTAATTAGAGGAGCGCTATAATATGTTTAAAAGCTAAAATGTGTTACTGAGAGAAAAGGTAAAATTCATGTTAAAAAAGAAAAGTTAAAATTTGTTAGAGAAAAAATCTAAAATTCACGTTAAAAAGAAAGCTAAAATACATGTTAACGAAAGAAAAAAAGGATATAGTTTGTGTTAAGGAAAGAGGAAAATGTAAAGTTTATGTTAAAATAATAATATAAGGGTGAAAATTGTGTTATAGGAAGCAAATAAAGGCTATTAGTTATGTTAAAGAAAGGACAAAGGGTATTATGTTAAAGAAAAAAAAGCAATAATTCCAATCAGCGGAAGAGGTATACTGGATATCCTTCCTCCACACAGACGCTGCCGAGGATAAGAATTTGGACATATTCGAAAGTTTTGGAAAGTTTCGTTCAGTCGGCGCAACATCTGTGGTCATATGTCTGAGAGGGACAGAAGGGGAAGGAATTATGGGAGAAGGGAACAGACCCCAGGAGACGGGACACAACCCCCGATTAATACCTGGTACCCATTCACTGCTGGGTGGACAGGGGCGTAGGGTATCGGAAGAGCCGCCCAAATTTTTCCACTTCGCCCGGGAATCGAACTCAGGCTCTCTCGGTTGTGAGCCGAGTGTGCTAACCACTGCACCACGAAGCCCCCTGGGACATATTCGAACACTTGATTTTTTGTTAAAGGAACCAAAGGGAATCGTAAAACTGAGAGCCCTGACAGAGGTATAATTAGTGGTCCCTTTTCGCACGCACAGAGAGGCTTCCAAGGCTGAAAATGCCCACAAACAGACATAATTATTCATGACGCACCTGTCGCCGCTCACCTGCCACCTGCCATCTAATTAGGAGCCAGGTAATGAGCTCACGACACACCGGCCCGCGACAGGTAAACAAATTTCCCACACTCTCCATAATGATGTCCCATAATAATGACCTTTTCCGCCCCGCCGACACACAAAATGATCAATCAATATTGTTAATTGGTAGTTTTCCCGCGTCAAGTAAAATAAAGTCACCCTTTTTGTCGTCCTTCAAGAATATAATTATGGGCATGGAAATTAGTTTCTTCATATATGTATTTTTTGTTCTCAATTATGTTGCTCGAAAAAAATTGTTATATTGAAAAAAGTATATATTACATAATCTTAATAGGCAAAGAGGATTAGCAATAAAAAATTAAGAAGAATAAGAATAAGAAGAAGGAGAAGAAGAACTACAGGAAAAGAAATAAGTATAAAAAGAAGAAAAAGAAGAACAGCAACAACAAGACAAAGAAGATAAAGAACAAAACCAAGAAAAAATAATAACAATAATAATGAAAACAACAACGACAACAATACTACTACTAATAATAATAAAAATAATAATAATAATAATAATAATAATAATAACAATAAAAATAATAATAAACTTTACCTTCATTTCACAAGACAATTAATAAAACCATAATAAAATGAATTACACCACGCGCTAATTAACATCCATCAATCAAAGATATTAAACGGATTAAAAAAAAGATTGGATTTAATTAGCGTCCATTTAAAGTGAAGCAATCCCATTTAGCGCCCGATAATAATAATGATGACCGACAACAGTAATAACACCTATTAAATCTGCTAATCATGCGCGCTCATTAACTCAGCCGCTAATTGTATTTATGGCGGAAGGGACTTTTATGTATTTCTCCGCCGGAATTGCGCGCCAAGTGTACGTGCGGGAAATAATCGTGACGTCAAGTGTTCGTGCGGGAAATAATCGTGACGTCTGCGGTGTTAATTTTACCCCATGGCGCGATGACGAGAGGGAGGGAGGGAGAGACAGGGAGAGAGAGAGTGAGAGAGAGAGAGAGAGACAGAGAGAGGGGAGGATATGTGAGTGGCAGAATTCGTTATACAATTCTTGAAATATATGAAAAACAATAGTATAAAAAATAACTAACAATAATACGACAAATAATATAATAACAAGAGAGAGAGAGAGAGAGAGAGAGAGGAAAAAGAGGAAAAAGGTGACGGGCTTCATTTTAAACTTCCTGAAAGACTAAAATATACAATAAAGTAGAAACAAATAAAAATAAAAACAACAATAATAATATAACTATAATGGTCTTTGGCCTAAATAAACTTCTCTTCATCTACCTATTAATTTTTTACCTACCTACCTACCAACCTATCTACCTATGTACCTACCCAGTAGATACATTACAGGGGAACGGGACGGTATGAATGGAAGCGAGGGAAAGAACACTTCATTATGATACGGAGAATGATTAGCGCGTTCAGGGTGACAGGGGAACACCTCCATTTGAAAAGACCTCCCTCCCTATCGATCCTTTTTTTTGTTTTCTTCTCTATTTTCTTTGCACGTATAGATGAGAAATAGGAGGACTTCTTTTCTTTTCTTTTTTCTTTTTCTCTTTTTCTTTCTACACACAGATCAGAAACGGGGATGATTTTTTTTGTTTTGTTTTAATTCTCTCTCTCTCTCTCTCTCTCTCTCTCTCTCTCTCTCTCTCTCTCTCTCTTCCTATCTGCCTCCCAATTTTCTTACTAATCTTTGCTTATTTTCCTTATTTCACCTATTACTATATATTACTTTTCTTATTTTATCTATTACTTATTATTTGCCAACTTATTTCTTTTATTCTTCCTATTACTTATCATATATTACTTTATCTATCGTACCTATTGCTATATATCACTTATTTCATTTACTCTATTCTATTACTTACAATCTGATACTTTCTTATATTCTACCTACTTCCTTATCTATTCCTCTACCTCCCTACCCACCTACCTTCCTCCCTATCTATCAGCCAATCACTTCCCTATATATTTACCTTCCTCCCTCCCTCCCTCCCTCCCCGCCTGTCTGTCTGCCCAGCCGCCTCTATATAAACATTCACCGTCAATGCAGTTAATCAATCTAGCGTTTTGTTGTCATCAGAGTTACTGCTAAGGCTTCTGTGGATTTCCGTGTGTGTGTGTGTGTGTGTGTGTGTGTGTGTGTGTGTGTGTGTGTGTGTGTGTGTGTGTGTGTGTGTGTGTTTATATTTTGCTTTTTGCCCGTAAGTCCTCTTCCATGTTTGACCGTCTGTCGTTTTATCTGTATGCTCTGCCTGTCTGTTTGTCCTCCATTCTCTCTCTCTCTCTCTCTCTCTCTCTCTCTCTCTCTCTCTCTCTCTCTCTCAATATTGATTCCAGACTTCACTTCCAGCTCCCCGAAACCATTTCATTTTAAGGAGAATAACTGGACTAACACAAGGCAAATCTCTCTCTCTCTCTCTCTCTCTCTCTCTCTCTCTCTCTCTCTCTCTCTCTCTCTCTCTCAGCCTAGGGCCAAAGAGGGGAGGCACCTTATCAGGCAACGCATGCTGTCGAAAGGGAAGACAGAGGGAGGGAACGCGAAGGTAGAAATTCATTAACGTAATCTTAACATGAGTTAGAGAAAGAAAAAAGCAACATAGAGGGATTATAATAAGAGAAGATGGCATACGAGGCAACCAAAATGAAGGTGGGTCTATTTTGGTACCCTCCATAAAAAGGCTAAAGGGTAGGTTAGGTTATTTCTGAAGATAAAACACAGCTAGGGCAAAACAGGCATGGTAGGTGTATCTCAATGCCCTAGAGGAGAAGGGAATGAGAGAGGTAGAGGGTGAGAGGGGAAGGGAAGGGAAAGGAAGGGGAGGGTATGGTAGGGTAGGAAGGGGAAGGGCAAGGAAAGGAAGGGGAGGGTATGGCAGGGAAGAGAAGGAAGGGAAGGGAGGAAGAAAAGGAAGGAAAAGGAAGGAAAGGAAAGGTAGGAATAGGTTTTGACAAGGTAACGGACGGAAGGAGAAGGGATGGAAAAGAGAGGAAGAAACAAAAGAGAAAAGAGCGAAGGAAAATGTTTGACAGGCAAGGCAGGGGAAGGGAAGGTCCTGGCAGAGTGAAGGGATTAGGAGACGCGAGATGGGAAGGAAGGAAAAAGAGTATTGAAATCAGCATTTGGAAAGCCGGGAAGGAGGAAGAGGAAAAAGGAGAGTAAAAGGGAAGAACGGAGGAATGGAAGAAGCGTTTTGCAAAGAAGGGAAGGGTAAGAAATGGGAGCAGGGAGAAGGCAGGGTTTAACAGGGAAAGAAGCAGCGGAGGGAAGGGGTATGAAGGAGGAGTTTAACAGGGAGGGGACACAGCGGAGGGAGGGGGTATGAGGCAAGGTTCAGCAGGGAGGGGAAGCAGTAGAAGAAGGGGGTATGAGGGAGGAGTTAAGCAGGGAGGGGACACAGCGGAGGGAGGGGGTATAAGGCGAGGTTCAGCAGGGAGGGAGCGGCTGTAGTCACGTTTCTAAGCACAAAGTTTCGGCCTCACATTTGCCTTGGACGAGACTCGCGGTAAAATCTCTGGCAATTACTTCTATTTCCAGACTCCTTCTCCTCCTCCTCCTCGTCTTCCTCCTACTCCTCCTCCTCCTCTTTCTATTCCTTCTGATATTGCGTCTAATATTCCACCATTCTCCTTCTTTCTCTATTCCACAAATTTATTCCTCTTTCTTCCATTTCCTACATTTGCTCGTCATCTTCCTTCTGATCTATCCTCCTCCTTCTTCTTCTCCTCCTATATCTCTTCCTCTTCCTCTTCGTTTTCGTCTTACTCCTCCCATTCTCCTTCTCCTTACTCTTCCTCTTCTTCTTCTTCTTCTTCTTTTTCTTCTTCTACTACTACTTCTTCTTCTTCCTCTTCTTCTTTTTCTTCCTCTTCTTTTTCTCCCTATTCTTCTTTTTCTTCTTTCTTTTCTTCTTCTTCTTCTTCTTTTCCTTCTTCTCCTTCTCCTCCTCCCTCAGGCTAACTTTTTAGATAACACTGTAACACAATTATTTTTATCTCTGTAATTTTGCTCGCCACAAAAAAAAAAAAAAGATACTCGGCCGTGAAATTAAATGCCGTTGAATAGGAATTTTTCTTTACTCTAATACAAGGTAAATACAACGCTATCTCTCTCTCTCTCTCTCTCTCTCTCTCTCTCTCTCTCTCTCTCTCTCTCTGTGTCTGTGTCTGTGTGTGTGTGTGTGTGTTTTTTTCCCTTTACCAACACCACAACCACCACAACCACCACCAACAACAACAACAACAACAACAACAACAACCAGAATCCACCACCACCACCACAACCACCACTTCCTCCACCACCTCCCCGTTCACATTAACATGACAGATAGGCTCCTCCCCCTCCACCGCGCGACCACCAATCAGGGTCCATTATCTTCTAAATGACCACCAATCACAGGCGGCGGAGGGCGGGAGGGGGCGGGGCCTATGAATCATGCTAACCAATGACATATATAAGGAGAGCGAGAGAGAGAGAGAGAGAGAGAGAGAGAGAGAGAGAGAGAGAGAGAGAGAGAGAGAGAGAGAGAGAGATGGTAAATTAGAGATCCAAATATATGAGAAAGGAATACACTGGAACAAAAGAAGGAAAGATAAGGGAAGGAAACAACGAAAGAGAGGAGGAGAGTAAATGAGAACTAAAGAAGATAACAGAGAGAGAAGATAATGGAGAGAAGATAATGAAAAGAGAAAGGGAAAGAGAGAGTTGCAGAAGAGAGGGAAAAGGGGAGACATAAGGAAAGGAGAAACGTAGAGAGGAGGGAAGAAAGGGAAGATAAGGGGAAGAGAGAGAGAGAAAGATGTTAAAGGGAAGAGAGCGAGTAGAATAAAAGAGGGTAAGAGGAAATTAAGAGGAAAGGAAGTCATAGTAATGGAAACTAAAGAGGAAGGGAAGATGAGAACAAAGAGGAAAGAAGATGAGGGGAGGAGAGGGAAGGGAGGAAGAGGAAGTGTAGGAATAGAGGGGAGGGAGGCTGAGAGGAGAGAAGGAAGAGGAGGGAAAGGAAGGAAAGAATAACGAAACTTATCAATAAAGAGAGTAATATAGGGATACGAGGTCAGAATGGGTCAGCTTGTGGGTGTATTGCCTGGCCGCGCTCTGAGGTCGTGTTGTGTTGGCGAGGTACAGGCCGGTCAAGTCCCCAGGCTAAAGGAGCGAGGTCAGCCGCGTCCCTTTGCCCACACGGGAGGAAGGAAGCGAAATAGCGAATCCTGCTGCCTGCCGTGACCTCGGGCGACCCAGATACACTCACGCACCCTTGCACAACCCTCTCTGCCTCCCTGTACGTTTGTCTGTCTGTCTGTCTGTATGTATGTATGCCCGTCTCTCTGTCTATATACTTGCTTTCTTGTCTGTCTCTGTCTGTCTGCCTGTGTGTGTCTGTGTCTGAATTCCTGTCTTTCTGTGTCTGTCTGTCTTTTTGTTTGTTAATTTATCCGCCTACTTTCTTCCCTGCATCTTTGTCTATCCGTCTGTCTGTCTGTCTGTCTGTTTACCTGTTCATCTCTCTATCTGTCTGTCTGCCTCTCTCTCTGTATGTCTATATGCCTGTCTGTCTTTCAACCTGTCTAGTTTCCTATTTGCCTGTCTGTCTGTATGTCTGTGTGTGTCTCTGTCTGTCTGTCTGTATGTATGTTCGTTCTTGGAGTGACGTCTATATGAAAGAAGGGAGAGGGAAGGGGGGATGCGTGATGGGAAATGCGTTTAGTGATGGGACGAGGCAGTTAGGTGGCCAGTTACTCGGAGAACGAGGTGAAAGGAAAAAGTGAAAAAAATTACAAGGCGTGGAAAAGATTCAAACTAATAAAGAAAGGAAGGAAAGATTGTGTGATGGGAGAAGGAAACTACAAGACTGGTTAATAGGAAAAGGTAATTAACGGCAAGGTAATCTGATGGGAAAATAAAGTGATGGGAAAAATAAATAATAACAAAGAAAGGAAGGAAAGATTGTGTGATGGGAAAAAGTAACTACAAGACTGGTTGATGGGAAAAGGTAATTAACGGCAAGGTAATCTGATGGGAAAATAAAGTGATGGAAAAGATAAAAAAAAAAGCAGAACATTGATGAGAAAAAGAGATTGAACGGTTAATTATTGAGGCTGGATAAACTGAAGGGTTATTGAAGGTTAGATATATTGATGAAAAAAGGTTACAAGAGAAATGAGAGAGGGAAGGAAGGGGAAGGTAGAGAATAAAGGGGAGACAAAGCTTTGCAAGGAATAACAAGTGAACGAGAGAGGAAAAGGATAAAACAGGGGAAGGAGAGAGAGGGGGATTAGCAACAAGAAAAGAACGGAGAGGAGGAAGAGGATAAAGAAGAGCTAAGAAGAGGGTCTGAAACAAGAGAACAAGGAAGAGAGAGAGTAAAACAAGGAAGTGGAAGAAGAGAAGAGAGAAGAAGAATAAACAAATCAGAAGAACAGAGAGAGAGAGAGAGTGGACACAGCTGCTCCTCCTCTCTCCAATCAGCCTCAATCTCTCTCTCTCTCTCTCTCTCTCTGTTCATCCCAAACCCTCGCTTTCACACATTTCACTCTTACTAGACATCCCAAGACTTCCACAAGATATATCAAAGAAAAGCTAATCTCACCACAATCTTTCTCAATCTGTAACGCAAATGTAAACGAAAATGAAGGCTGTGTAAATTTGTACGTTAACATTTTCTTCAACGCCTCACTGCTCGGATACTTCTGATCGCATTACATTAACACCCACGGACCCTGAGGTAAGACTGGTATAGCACTCCTGGGTTTATATGGGAGAGATGTTTTAAAGGGCTTGAGGAATTAACTTACTAAACACCGCAGTCAAACCTTATCAATACTACAAAAAAGCATGTTACCAATCCCTCCTGAAAATAAAACTCACCAATTAAGAAGTATATATATAAAAAATCATCTTCCCAGACCCTTAAATTGAACTTACTAATTAAAAAAGCATTACAAAAAAATATTACAGGACCCCTAAAAATAACAAAGAAAACAACAACAACAACAACAATCAAAACAAAAACATCTCGTCAGACCCTCGAATTAAGAGCATACTAAAAAATAAAAAAAAAAAAATAGTCTGTACGATGACACTTATTTTCAAAAGTGGACCATAACAAACAAAATCATTAGAAAATTCAATAAACCGTGTCATTGAGGGATAAAAAAAAAAAATCGAAAGAACCGTTACATAACATAAAAAAATCAAATGAAACAAAAATAAACGAAAACAAAAATTTAAAAAAACAAGAACGGTTTGACACACACACACAAAAAAAAAAATAACGGGAGTGATGCAGAATAACGAAGCTTATCAACAAAATGACTCGCTGCTCGGCTCTTCAGTTAAAGCACAGGTAAACTTGTGTATGTACCTGTTCGTATTTACCTTGCTGTGTTTACCTGGTTGTGACATGGAGGAAATGAGCGGCGGGGGCGGACGGGGGGGGGTGGGGGTCTCGTCACCGTGTCTCAATCCGTCAGACTTTGAATTTAATTTGTTTATTTTGTTTTTTACAGTAAAGAAAGATTCTATAGGGAAAAAATAAATGCTTCCCTTTTTTATCTCCTCTCTCACTCCCTCTCTTTCCCCCCTCACCTACACACACACACACACACACACACAGCTAGATATATAGATAGATAGATAGATAGATAGATAGAGAGAGAGAGAGAGAGAGAGAGAGAGAGAGAGAGAGAGAGATCAAAGAGGTGACGTTGTGTTGACAAAAGCAAAATGAGAATAAACAAACAAAAAAAAAGAGGTTCCACAATCTTTATAAACTCACAAATGTTTTAGAGATGCAAAAAAAAATATTAGCAAACAAAAAAAATCACAAAAGAAGACCAAAAAAATAACGCAGGAGAGGAAGAGAAACAGGAAGAGGAGGAGGAGGAGGAGGAGGAGGAGGAGGAGGAGGAGGAGGAGGAGGAAGAGAGGCAACAGGATAAGGAAGAAGAAAGAGAGGAAAATTATGAGGTAGGGTGGCAGGAAAAGAAAGAGGAGGAGGAAAAAGAAGAAGAAAAAGAAGAAAAGAAGAAAATGGAGGAATAAAAAGGAGAGAAAAGAGAGAGAGAGAGAGAGAGAGAGAGAGAGAGAGAGAGAGAGAGAGAGAGAGAGAGAGAGCAAGTTACCATAAAAGTGAGTGCGACATTTTCAAAGAGACTCAGAAATGAAGTGTCAGTCAGTCAGTCAGTCAGTTAGTCAGTTAATCAGTCAGTCTCTCTCTCTCTCTCTCTCTCTCTCTCTCTCTCATTTCATATTCCTCCCTCGCCATTTTTTTCTGATTTTTTCTCTTCTTTTTTAAAACTTAACAACTTTATATTATCTTACTCAGCCAGTACTCTCTCTCTCTCTCTCTCTCTCTCTCTCTCTCTCTCTCTCTCTCTATCTCTCTTAAACAATCACTATTCTTCAATTTTTCACTTTCCACAGAAGTTACACTGTTCTATTAAGTCTCCTCCTCCTCCTCCTCCTCCTCCTCCTCCTCCTCCTCCTCCTCCTCTTCCTCCTCCAACCACACGCTTTCCTCTCCCTCGTAAATCTTTTCTCCCTCTTTTGTGATACGCTTCCTCCTCCCTTTCCCTTATGACAAGAGTTTCTGCTCTCTCTCTCTCTCTCTCTCTCTCTCTCTCTGTGTGTGTTTGTGCGTTTCATTTCATACATTGTTTCAGCTCCCTTGCTCACAAATATCCTTTATCTTCAACATCTTTCCAGACCATCTCTCTCTCTCTCTCTCTCTCTCTCTCTCTCTCTCTCTCTCTCTCTCTCTCTCTCTCTCTCTCTCTCTCTCTCTCTCTCTCTCTCTCTCTCTCTCTCTCTCTCTCTCCCCTTTCTCTTTGTCTTCTCTCCCCTTCGAGGAAACCTTAAACTTTGCGCTTCTTTGACTTTTCCCCTCGATAACTTCCCCTCCTCCTCCTCCTCCTCCTCTTCCTCCTCCTCCTCTTCCTCCTCCTCCTCCTCCTCCTCCTGTAACTCTTGGTCCCTTGTTTCTTTATTCTGTACTCTAAATGTAGTTGTTGAGCGCTCCTCCTCCTCCTCCTCCTCCTCCTCCTCCTCCTCTTAATCCCTTGCTTCTTTATCCTTTACTCTAAGTGTATTTGTTGCTCTCTCTCTCTCTCTCTCTCTCTCTCTCTTCATATTCCTCTTCTTCTTCCTTTTCTTCTGTTTCTTTCTTCTTCTTCCAGTTTTCTTCTTCTTCTTCTTCTTCTTCTTCTTCTTCTTCTTCTTCTTCTTCTTCTTCTTCTTCTTCTTCTTCCTACCATCCTTCAGCCTCCTTAGAGCGTCCTACTTAACCATAAATGAAGAGGGAGGAGAGGAGGAAAGGGCCGACTCCTCCTCCTTCTCTCTTATCTTCTCTCCCATCCTCTTTTCCATTACGAGAGAGAGAGAGAGAGAGAGAGAGAGAGAGAGAGAGAGAGAGAGAGAGAGAGAGAGAAAGGGAAAGGATGAAGAATGTATTTTGCTATATATCTTTTGTTTATTTCTCTTTTTAAATGAAATGTAATCAACTAAATGAAGGAAATTAATGGAAATAAAATAAAAATAAAAAGGAAAATAATAGTAAATGGATTAATATATTAGGTTCATGTGGTATTACTTTATTTTTTATTAATAGGTAAAAAGATGAGTGTATTATGAGAGAGAGAGAGAGAGAGAGAGAGAGAGAGAGAGAGAGAGAGAGAGAGAACTAATAGAGAACTGCAGATCCATTACCGCTCACACGTCTCTCTCTCTCTCTCTCTCTCTCTCTCTCTCTCAATGAAGGCAAAAAGAAAACGGGAAGGTTATAACGCTCTCTATCAACTTCAAACGCACACACACACACACACACACACACACACACACACACACACACACACACACACATACACACACACACACACACACATACACACACGATTAATTACACCCAACACGGCGTTCAATACACATTAATAGCGTACACCACATTGTAAACAAGCCCTCTCTCTCTCTCTCTCTCTCTCTCTCTCTCTCTCTCTCTCTCTCTCTCTCTCTCTCTCTCTCTCTCTCTCTCTCTCTCTCTCTCTCTCTCTCTCTCTCTCTCTCTCTCTCTCTCTCTCATCAAGATTAGGGTGGGAAAGAACATGTTCAGAGATAAATGAGATGGAAGGGAAATAAATACTCTCTCTCTCTCTCTCTCTCTCTCTCTCTCTCTCTCTCTCTCTCTCTCTCTCTCTCTCTCTCTCTCTCTCTCTCATCAAGATTAGGGTGGAAAAGAACATGTTAAGAGATAAATTAATAGAAATACTCTCTCTCTCTCTCTCTCTCTCTCTCTCTCTCTCTCTCTCTCTCTCTCTCTCTCTCTCTCTCTCTCTCTCTCTCTCTCTCTAACAACAAAAAACTTTCTCTCACGCTTCATAACACAGACAACAGTTGACCATTTTCAGCCATCAACTACCTCACCCCATTGTCTCTCCCTCTCTCTCTCCCTCCCTTTCCTCCATCCCTCCCTCCCTCCCTCCCTCCCTTCCTTTCCTCCAGTCTTCCTTGGGGCGCTCTTATCTCTCCTTTGTCTTGTCTTATCTAGATTTGGCTCCGGGAGGGTCGCGCGCAGTCTCCCCTTAACACCCAAAGAAAACGTAGTGTGTGTATCTTCGAAGCAGGAGGAGGAGGAGGAAGGAGGAGGAGGAGGAAATAATTAAAATGAAGGAAGAGGAGTCGGTATAAGAATTGTAGGTGAAGGAATATGTGAATTAGGAAAGCAAGAGGAGAAGGAGGAGGAGGAGGAGGAGGAGGAGGAGGAGGAGGAGGAAGAGAAGGAAGAGGAAAGGGAACGAGGATGAGAAGGATGGGTACTCTTTGTTGGCTTAATGAAAAGAGGAAGAGGAAGTTAAGAGGTTGAGGAGAAGGGAAGCGAAGGAGGAGGAGGAGGAGGAGGAGGAAAAATGACATTATATCCAATACCCTTCATTACTATAGTGTGAAGAAGAGGAAGAGGAAGAAGAGGAAGAGGAGGAAGGGTCAAAGGAAGGAAGAAAGAGGAACTGGTTATGGAGAAGAGGATGATAATGAGAATATGGAAGAGGAAGAGGACGAGAAAGAGGAATAACTATGAATATTAACTAAAGAAAAAAATGATTAAGAGGAGGAAGATGAAGAAGAACACGTAGATAAAGAAGAGGAAGCGAAAAGGTAGAAGAAGAGAGAGAGAGAGAGAGAGAGAGAGAGAGAGATGAAACAAGAAACAGGAAATGAGAACATCGGAAAGAGTGAAAAAGAGGAGAAGGAGAAAGCGGAAATAAAAGAAGATGGAAAAAATAAAGAAAAGAAAAGCAGAAGAATGAGATAAACACACGTAAAGGAACAAAGAGATGCAAGAAGAAGAGGAGGAGGAGGAGGAGGAGAAAAAAGAACAAGAAAAGCAGAAGACAGAAGAGAAAAAAAAATGAGGAAAGAAAAAAAAACAGATAATCACACAAAAAAAGAAGCGCTGGAGCAAGAGGAAGAGGAACAAGAGGAAGACCAACAAGACCAAGAGGAGCAAGAAGACAAAGAGTAAGAGGCAAGAGGGAGAGGTAAAGTTAGGGTAGCGAGCGGTACTCTTTGTGGGCGGCTGTGAACTAACGCCTCTTACAGTGTTTGGCGTAAAAAACTCGCTTATTGGAGTACGAAGGGAGCGAGAGAGAGAGAGAGAGAGAGAGAGCACAATGGGGTAAAGTTAAGTTCAATAGGTGTTGCGTGTGTGTGAAGGTGTGTGTGTGTGTGTGTGTGTGTGTGGATTAAAAGGAAAAGGAAGTAAAGTATTGAGGGAACGTTTAAAGGGACTGGAAACACACACACACACACACACACACACACACACACACACACACACACACACACACACACACACATACGAGAAGGAACCTCCTCTCTTCTTTTCTCTTCCTCTTTTCTTTTTTCTCTCCTCCTTTTTTCCTTTCCCATCTCTTCTCATCCTTTTCCCTTCCTTTACCTTTTCTCTTTCCCTTTTCTTCCCAAGTATTTTTTTTTATTATTCTCTACTCTTATCTCATTTCCCTTTCCCTTCCCTTCCTTTCGCTTCGCCTCTTTTCCCTTCCCTTCCCTTCCCTTCCCTTCCCTTCCCTTCCTTTCGCTTCGCTTCGCTTCCTTTCCATCCCCTTCCCTTCCTTTTCATTCCATCCCCTTCCCTTCCCTTCCCTTCCCTTCCCCTCCCTTCCTTTCCTTTCGCTTCCTTTCCCTTCCCTTCCCTTTCCTTTCCTTTCCTTTCCTTCCCTTCCCTTCCTTTCCCTTCCCTTCCCTTTCCTTTCTTTTCCTTCTCTTCCTTCCCTTCCTTCCTTCCTTCCTTCCCTTCCTTCCTTTCCCTTCCTTTCCCTTCCGTTCCCTTCTCTTCCATTCCTTTGGTTATTGCTTTTCAATATCTTCAAAGCGGAAGCAAGTTGGAATATTCTCTCTCTCTCTCTCTCTCTCTCTCTCTCTCTCTCTCTCTCTCTCTCTCATATTATAGCCTTTTAACACAACTCAGCGAGGAAGGGAAAGGAAAAAAAAGAGGAAAGGAAAGAGAAGGGAAAGGCAGACAGAAGGAAAGGGAAGAAGGGGTAGAAAAAAAGGGAGAAGAGAGAAATGGTGAGGGGGAACAGGGAAGAACGAAAAGGGAAGGATGAGAACGAAGGGGGGAAGGGAAGAATAAACGAAAGACGGACAGATGAAAGGAAAGAAGGGTTAGGAAGGAAAGGTAAGGAAAGACGGGGAAGGAGGAAAAGGGAAGGGTAGGAGGGAAGAAGAGGAAGGGAAAAAGAAGGGAAGAGAAAGGAAAGGAAGAAAAAAAACGAAGTCAAAGGAAGAAAAGGATGGGAACGGATTGAAATAGATTGGAATAAGGATTGGAAGGAAAGGATAGGAACGAAAGATTGAAATAAAGACTGGAATAAGGATTGAAAGGAAAGGATAGGAACGAAAGATTGAAATAGAGATTGGACTAGGGATTGAAAGGAAAGGACAGGAACGAAGGATTGAAATAAAGATTGGAATAAGGATTGAAAGGAAAGGATAGGAACGAGGGATTGAAATAAGGATTGGATCAGGATATAAAAGAAATAGACAGGGAGAGGAAGGGAGCCAAGGGAGAGAGCGATCCAACAGACAGACAGATAGACAGACGGACGATTGACAGACAGCTTTCCAAATGACCTGTCAGTGTCTGGTGGTTCCATCGCTCCCCCAGAAAAAAAAAAGAAAAAAAAAAGAAAACGATGACAAAAAAAAAAAAAAGATAGTGAATGAATGAAAATTATATGGTGAAGGGAAGGAAAAGGGACGGAAGGGGAGGGAAGAGCAAGGAAGGAAAGGAGCAAGGAAAGGAAAGGAAGGGAAGGGAAGGGATGTTAAGGTAAGGGAAAAAGTTAAGAGAAGGGAGGGGAAGGGAAGGGAAAGGAAGGAAAGGGGAAGGGAAGGGAAGGGAAAGGAAGGGAGGGAAGGGCAAGGAAGGAAAGGAGCAAGGAAAGGAAAGGAAGGGAAGGAAGGGGAAGGGAAGGGAAGGGAAGGGAAGGGAATGGAGGGAAGGGAAGGGAAAGGAAGGGAGGGAAGGGCAAGGAAGGAAAGGAGAAAAGAAAGGAAAGGAAGGGAAGGGAAATGAAGTTAAGGGAAAGGATAGAAATTTAAGAGAAGGGAGGGGAAGGGAAAGGAAAGAAAAGGAAGGGAAGGGGAGGGAAGGGAAGGGCAGGGAACGGCAGGGAAGGGAAGGGAAGGGAAGGGAAGGGAGTGGAAATGCTTTTAGATGTTGTAGCACATTTTTTATACCCTTCTTAGAGGTAGATGAAATATATATCAGGTACTCTCTCTCTCTCTCTCTCTCTCTCTCTCTCTCTCTCTCTCTCTCTCTCTCTCTCTCTCTCTCTCTCTCTCTCTCTCTCTCTCTCTCTCTCTCTCTCTCTCTCTCTCTCTCCCCCGTGGCCTCGAACCTGAGACTTCCCTTCCTCAAGTACCTCCCTGACAACCTCTGAAGACATTCCTCCTCCTCCTCCTCCTCCTCCTCCTCCTCCTCTTTCTCCTCCTGCTCCTCCTCCTCCTCTTTCTCCTTTTAATCTTTGTCTTTGCCTTCCTCTTCCTCTTCATTTTTCTCGTTTTCTTCTTCGTTTTTTCTTATTTTTAATCATCCTTCTCCTCCTCCTCCTCCTACTCTTTACTTATATTAATTTCTGTCCTCTTCCTCCTCCTCTTTCTCCTTTCAATCTTCGTCTTTGTCTTCCTCTTCATTTTTCCTTTCTTCTTCGTTTCTTCTTATTTTTAATCCCCCTCTTTCCTACTCCTCCTTACTTACATGCATTTCTGTCCTCTTCCTCCTCCTCTTCCTCCTTTTAATCTTCGTCTTTGTCTTCCTCTTCATTTTTCTCGTTTTCTTCTTCGTTTCTTCTTATTTTTAATCCCCCTCTCTCCTACTCCTCCTTACTTATATCAATTTCTGTCCTCCTCCTCCTCCTCCTCCTCTTCCTCCACTATCACCACATCTTCCTAGTTTTCCTCCTCTTTATTCTATTTCTCCGTCTCCTCTTCCTCTCACCCACCCCATATTCCTCTTCCTCTCATACCATTAGTAATATCTTTAACCAGTGAAATCATTAATATGTTCACAAACGACTATCACATCATTATACTATTACCCTCACACCGTCATACTGTTAACCCTTTACTATATCATCAAACGTAATATATTTAACTGTTCTAATTATACTATTCGACCAGTGAACGTTCATCATACTCTAACTGTTACCGCCACATCGTTATAGTATTCAATATCATAATGACTGCTCCACCACTACCATCATCATCATCATCATCATCATCATCATCATCATCATCATCATCATCATCATCATTCCCTTCCCCTGTATGGACGTAAGAACACAGCGACTCACCTTGATTTCACCTTATCTCCCGACAGGTGCATCGCTCACCTGCCCAAACGTAAGATAATCAGGTGCGCTTCCGACACACACACGCAGGTAGAAACGCACACACACACACACACACACGCACACATACAGAGACAGACACAGACAGATAGACAGACACACTCTAACACAAACACACCCATCAATTCTCTCTCTCTCTCTCTCTCTCTCTCTCTCTCTCTCTCTCTCTCTCTCTCTCTCTCTCTCTCTCTCTCTCTCTCTCTCTCTCTCTCTCTCTCTTCTCTTCTCTTCTTTTTTTTTCTTCTCTTTTCTTTTCTTTTCTTTTCTCCTCTCCTCTCCTCTCCCCTCTCTCCTCTCCCCTCTCTCCTCTCCCCTCTCCTCTCTCTTCTCTCTTCCTCTCTTCCTCTCTCCCACTTCCCCACTCTCCCTCTTCTCTCTCTCCCTACCTCCCTCTCCCCTTACCTCCCTACCTCCCTACCTCTCTCTCTCGATATCACTCTCTCCCAGATTCCCCCATTAAGCGTAATTCCTTCGGCCTAAAATAAAGGAAACTCTTCTTTTCAGTAGTCGTTACAGTAATACAGTTTTGGGCTTTCCTTCCGCGGATAAATATTTGGGCCTTTGTTCGCCCGGGGCCTCGCGACTAATGGTGGGTTGGCAATTTTGTTGATGCTAAGTTGAGCCATTTTTCTGCTGCATTTAATTTGGATAGATGGACATAATTTTGCTATAAACTTCTTCAACGTCCCTCGCTCTCTCTCTCTCGCTCTTGGTTTTGGTCTGTCTCTCTCTCTCTCTCGGATTTGGTCTCTCTCTCGCTCTCGGTTTCAGTCTCTCTCTCTCTCTCTCTCTCTCTCTCTCTCTCTCTCTCTCTCTCTCTCTCTCTCTCTCTCTCTCTCTCTCTCTCTCTCTCTCTCTCTCTCTCTCTCTCTCTCTCTCTCTCTCATTCCATATTTTTCCCTCTCTCTCTCTCTCTCTCTCTCTCTCTCTCTCTCTCTCTCTCTCTCTCTCTCTCTCTCTCTCTCTCTTCTCTCTCTCTTCTCTCTCTCTTCCCTCCGTCTCTCTTCCCTCCGTCTCTCTTCCCTCCGTCTCTCTTCCCTCCCTATCCCTCTCCCTATCCGTCTCCCTATCCCTCTCCCTATCCCTCTCCATCCCACTCTCTCCCTCTCTCTCTCTCTAGCCGGGGAAAAAACAAAATTCCTCACTTAATATTCACGAGGGAAAAAAATGAGGAGGAAAAATCTTGCTACACTCTCGTCTAAGTCGTTTTCATTATTCATGCTCTAATTCCGTGTGTAGTAGCCGGTGCATTCTTGCGCTCTTACGGCGAAGATTACGACGTACTTCATTACGCCGGCGATGAGGGACGGAGCTTCCTCTTTAACGCGCGGGGTGGTGAAAAAAAGGAAGAAAAAAAAAGCGTTATGTAATCAGATGCTTCTCTATAATTACCCTTTTTTTTTCGGAGTCAACCCCTCCAGTAAGTATTATTATTATTATTATTATTATTATTATTATTATTACAGCAAAGGAGACAGCACAAGGGCAAAAAAATAAAGGAAACAACAATAAAAAAAAAAAGCCCGCTACTCGCTGCTCCTGTAAAGAATCCGAAGAGGTGGCCGAAAGAGCACTCAATTACGTGAGAAGAAGCGTCCTTTGTTAGGTTAGGTTAGGTTAAGTTTAGGGTATCTTCAAATACATGATAGCCAGCACTGTAAAGTTCAAATCAACAAAGAATGATTTCACTTTGTTGTATAGAAAGTCTCATTAGTAAGAAACCATATATGAATTTTCTGAGTCAAGACCTACAGTAAGTATTTGGGGTTTTGTTAGGTTAGGTTAGGTTAAGTTTGGGGTATCTTTAAATACATGATAGCCAGCACTTTATGGTTCAAATCAACAAAGAATGACCTCACTTTGTTGTATAGAAAGTCTCATTACTAAGGAGGCATATATGAATTTTCTGAGGCAAGACCTAGAGTAAGTATTTGGGGTTAGGTTAGGTTAGGTTACGTTTGAGGTATCTTCAAAAACATGATAGCCAGCACTTTATGGTATAAATCAACAAAGAATGACCTCACTTTGTAGTATAGAAAGTCTCATTAGTAAGGAAGCATATATGAATTTTCTGAGTCAAGACCTATAGTAACTGTTTGGGGTTTTGTTAGGTTAGGTTAGGTTAGGTTAAGTTTAGGGTATCTTCAAACACATGATTGCCAGCACCTTATGGTATAAATCAACAAAGAATGACCTCACTTTGTTGTATAGAAAGTCTCATTAGTAAGGAAGCATATATGAATTTTCTGAGTCAAGACCTATAGTAACTGTTTGGGGTTTTGTTAGGTTAGGTTAGGTTAAGTTTAGGGTATCTTCAAACACATGATTGCCAGCACCTTATGGTATAAATCAACAAAGAATGACCTCACTTTGTTGTATAGAAAGTCTCATTAGTAAGGAAGCATATATGAATTTTCTGAGTCAAGACCTATAGTGACTGTTTGGGGTTTTGCAAGGTTAGGTTAGGTTAATCGGAGGGCGGCATGGGCTTCAATAGGCGTAACTTAAACAATCTTGCTTGCGCCACCACCGGGCTAACGCACATTCACTAACAGCCCCCTGAAACTGAAGTCTAAACAGGCAGCAATAACCTCAACCTAAAAAAAAAGAAAACAAAAAAAAAAAAAGAAAGAAAAAAAAAGAAGAAGAAGAAGAAGAAGAAGAAGAAGAAAGCCAAAGGCGCCATAGGCAAACTTGTATTTTTTTTTCTCAATCCTCAAAATTCCCGAAAATTCCCAAAATCACCATAAAATTTCCCAGTTCATATTTCCCTGGAATTTTACAACCCAACACACACACACACACACACACACACACACACACACACACACACACACAGGTTGGCTAAATGTAGATACGGAGACGGGACCACACGAGCGTAAACCCCAGGCCCTATAAAACCACAAGTAGGTAAATACAACTAGGTAAACACACACACACACACACACACACACACACACACACAGCATTCCAACACACGAACACCATAACTCACACATTCCCACGCACCCATCACCTATTACCTGGCCCAATCATCACACCTGAGCACACCTGAGCTAATCACATCATCACACCTGCCACCTGAGCACCTCCTGCCCGCCTGACGTCTGTTCACGCTCATTAGCAAAGGCTGGATGAAGGGCTTAACTGGAGTGCCCATCGCAAGCCCTGACTGAGTGGCCGAGACAGTTACAGTCAGTCAGCCCATCACGGAGGGAGAGAGGACTGGTGATGGGAAGGTTGTCTGAAGGGGGTAGTGGGGGATGGGGGGAGTGTTTCGGGTTGAATGTGGGTTTGAGGTGGTGGTGGTGGTGGTGATGGTGGTGGTAGTTTTCGTGTTTTCTTTCATTTCTTTTCTTTTCTTTCCTTTTTGTTTTTTTCTTATCTTTTTCTTGTAGTTTTCGAATTTTCTTTCATTTTTTTCTTTTCTTCGTTTTTCCTTTAATTTTTTTTCATGTAGTTTTCGTATTTTCTTCCATTTTTTTTCTTTTCTTTCCTCTTTTTCGTTTTTTTATCTTTTTCTTTAATTTTCCTTTTTCTGTCCTTCCTATTCTGTTTTTCTGTCCTTTCTCTTGCTATCATCATTATTACTATTCAACATTTTTTTTCGTATTTTCTATATTTTTCTTTCTTTTCTTTCCTCTTTTTCATTTTCTTTTATCTTTTATTCTTTAATTTTCTTTTCAGTCCTTCCTATTCTGTTAAGTTCTTCCTATTGTAATCATCACTATTAATATTATTTTTGCTATATTTTTTTTTCGTCCCTTTGGTAATATTCTTTAATTTTTTCAAAGTATTCACAATCATATACTTTTTTTCTACATTACTGATTATTCTCTTCTCCAGCTTTTCTCTTTCACAAACTTATCATTTCATCTCAAATTTCCTCTTTTTCTTCCATTTCCTCATTAACAACTTTTTATCTTTCACTCTCCGTCCATCTTTTTATATTCCCCGCCCAAACGCATCAACTTTTTCCTTCTCTTTCTTTTCTTCCTTCCTTTTCATTCGCTCTTCCGAGGTGATTATCCGCTAACGCTTTCCTGTTATCGTAATTGGCGCTTTCATTTGCATTTTCCTTGTTTCTCCTTCTCCAGATTGCTCGGCGGAGTTTTCTCTTTTCAATATTCATTCCCCGCTCTCAATGCGTTGCTTATTGTGTCTGTGTTCCTTCATGTTTTTTCCTTCTCGCTCTCTAACGCAGGAATGGAGTATGTTGTTATTATGATCTTTGCTACTACTACTACTACTACTACTACTACTACTACTACTCCTTACGTTCTTATGTTCTCTCTCTCTCCCTCTCCCTCTCCCTCTCTCTCTCTCTCTCTCTCTCTCTCTCTCTCTCTCTCTGTCCACAATAGGCGGCGTAAGGGCCCACCACCCACAAACTTGCTGGCTAAGGTAATTGTTTTAATCTTAATAATTATGTAATCTTTTTGGCGCGTAGTTTAGCGCAAAAAAATATTAATGGCACAAAGAATGTTTTTGCTACAGTGTAATTATGCGAATGGGTTGATGGTGAGAATTAGAGGGTAAAGACTCCACTGGATAAAGAAGGGAGGAAGGAGGGACAAGGATGATGGGTGGGAGAGGAGAGTGAGGGATGAGGGAAGGAAGGAGGGAGGGTGGGAGAAAGAAAGAGATAGCAAGAGAAGAGGAGGAAGAGAGAGGAATGAAAGGAGATGAAAAAAAAGAAGGGAGGAAGAAGGGAGGAAGGAGGAAAAGGATGATGGGTGGGAGAGGAAAGTGAGAGATGAGGGAAGAAAGGAGGATAGGAGAGAGAAAGAGATGGGAAGGATAAAAGGAGGAGGAAGAGGAGAAGGCGGGGGAGAAAAATGTAGGGAGATGAAGGGATGAAGGAAAGGAGAAAGGGAAGACGAAAGAAGGATGAATAAGGGGATTAAGAGGAGTGAATGAAGATGATGGAGAAGGAGGAGAGGAAAAGTAGGAAAGGAGAAGGAGGAGGGAGAGAAAGATTAAAAAATAGGACTGGAGGAGAGAAAGGAAGGAGTAATGGAGAGGCGAAGGAAAGAAAAGAATATAGGAATGAAGGAAGGAAATTAAAAAGGGAAGAGACGAAAAACGCGAATATGAAAAAGAGGAAATGGAGAGAGAGAGAGAGAGAGAGAGAGAGAGAGAATGGCCTATACACGATGGTGAAAGGCGTAATTACTTAAAGGAGATATATGAGAAGATAAGAGATAGAGAAAGAGGGAGAGAGGGATAAGTAGAGGAAAGGAAGGGAAGGGAAGGGAAGGGAGGGGAAGGAAAGGGAAGGGAAGGGAAGGAAAGGAAAGGAAAGGAAAGGAAAGGAAAGGGAAGGGAAGGGAAGGAAGGGAGGAAGGAAAAGAAGGAAAGGATGGGAAAGGGAAGGAAAGGAAAGGGAAGGAAAGGAAAGGGAAGGGAAAGTAAGGGAAAGGACGGGAAAGGAAAGGAAAAGAAAGGGAAGGGAAGGGAAGGGAAGGGAAGGGAAGGGAAGGGAAGGGAAGGAAGGAAGGAAAAGGGAAGGGAAGGAAGGGATGAAAAGGGAAGGGAAGGAAGGAAGGAAAAGGGAAGGGAAGGAAGGGAAGGGAAGGAAGGAAGGAAGGGAAGGAAGGAGGAAGGAAAGGAAGGGAAGGGAAGGAAAGGGAAGGGAAGGGCAGGGAAGGGAAGGGAAGGGAAGGGAAGGGAAGGGAAGGGAAGGGAAGGAAAGGGAAGGGAAGGAAAGGGAAGGGAAGGAAAGGAAAGGGAAGGGAAGGAAAGGAAAGGGAAGGGAAAGGAAAGGGGAAAGAAGGGAAGGGAAAGGACGGGAAAGGCAGGCTAGGGGAGGGAAGGCTTAATTAAACTATCAATATTGCAGAGGTTATGAAGAATGAACAGAGGAGGACAATGTGAGGCGACGCGTTCCCCCTGTGCTCTCCTCCGTCTCTTTGTCCCCCTGCCAGCTAAGGGGCGACTAATTATGTAAAGGACGCCCAGGTTATCACTGGCACCTTCACCTGAGCATTTTACTAATTAAACACCTGGCGCATTAAACGTTGGAGTTGGCAAAGTATATTATCACAATTTTGTTTTCTTTAACACTTTTTTATTGCTTGGTTCTTGCAGGTATTACTATTATTATTATTATTACTATTATTATTGTTGTTGTTGTTGTTGTTGTTGTTGTTGTTGTTGTTGATGTTGTTATTATTATTATTATTATTATTTTTATTACTATCATTCTTCTTCTTCTTCTTCTTAGCAGTAGTAGTAGTAGTAGTAGTAGTAGTAGTAGTAGTAGTAGTAATATTGATATCCTAATTATTATCATTAGTATTGTTATCATAATTATTACGATCATTATTTTTATTACATATACTTCAAGCTCTTCCAGATTATATGTTAATTAATACTAACTCAAACACTACCGGAAGCTTTCAAACTATTTCCCACCGTCGTTGGACTCCACATATTTCACATTCAATTACTTACTTTTTTCACGGCAAACTTGCGTCATGTTGCGTATTACTAAAAGCGGGAAATGAACGTTGGATGTAGTCATTGACCTGTAAAAGGGATAGATAGAAAACTGAAGTGATATTATTGGAGCTGAAATGAATGGAATAGGAGATAGATAGATAGATAGATAGATAGATAGAGAGAGAGAGAGAGAGAGAGAGAGAGAGAGAGAGAGAGAGACTATTGTAATATGGGCGTTAAACTCTTTCAAGAAGGGAATATTAACACACTTCTAAAAATAAGTTTGCCTATTTTCTCTTTCTTTTTCTTGCACATCATATTAAGACACCTTATCTGACCAGCGTGTCGAGGGCCCGTTTCTTTTACCCTTTTTTTCCCATTAATCTGTCTTCGTCAATAAAAAAAAACAATAACAAGCTCAAATAATCAATATCACGTCATTTTTTTACTAACGAACCAACACTGAAAGGAAAAAATGAGAAGGGAAAAAAAGAAAAATTCAAGTAGGCAGACTTCAATATCCCGCCCATCTCTCTCTCTCTCTCTCTCTCTCTCTCTCTCTCTCTCTCTCTCTCTCTCTCTCTCTCTCTCTCTCTCTCTCTCTCTCTCTCTCTCTCTCTCTCTCTCTCTCTCTCTCTCTCTCTCTCTCTCAACCTTCTCTCTCTCTCTCTCAACCTTCTCTCTCTCTCTCTCAACCTTCTCTCTCTCTCTCTCAACCTTCTCTCTCTCTCTCTCTCAACCATCTCTCTCTCTCTCTCTCAACCTTAACTCTCTCTCACTCCACCTACTCTCTCTCTCAACCTTCTCTCTCCTCCTCATCTTCTCCCCTTCTTCCCTCTCTTCTCGTCCCCTCTTCATCTTCTCCCCTTCTTCCCTCTCTTCTCGTCCCCTCTTCATCTTCTCCCCTTCTTCCCTCTCTTCTCGTCCCCTCTTCATCTTCTCCCCTTCTTCCCTCTCTTCTCGTCCCCTCTTCATCTTCTCCCCTCTTCTCATTCTCCCCTCTTCTCATTCTCCCCTCTTCCCTTCTCTACCCCTCTTCCTCCCTCCCTCCCTTTGACGTGCCTTTCAACGGTTGCAAAAAGGGAGGAAAAAAATCGCTAACTGCATCGTCGAGACTTTTCGTGGCGTGGAAATGAGACTGTCAATGTCACTTAAAAACGATGATGAACTTAATTTCCAGACCCACTCGATAGACCAGACATGAGAGACCAGGAACCAGAGACCAGAGACCAGACCAGAGAGACCGAACCAGATACCAGACCAAAACGACCAGACCAGCTAAAATGATCCCGAAACGAGACCAGAGTGAGACCAGACCAGACACCAGACCAAAGACCAGACCAGTGAGATACCAAACCAGAAAGATCGAACATGACACCAGACCAAAACAGACCAGCTAAAATGACCTAGAAACCAGACCAGAGTGAGACCAGACCAGATACCATACCAGAGACATGACCAGACACCAGACCTAAGACCAGACCAGTGAGATACCAAACCAGAAAGATCGAACCAGATATTAGACCACCAGATAGACCAGGCCACTTGATGAATTCGAAACCAGACCAGAATGAGACCAGACCAGAAATACCAAACCAGAAAAAAACGAACTAGACCAGAAAAGAAAACAAAAACGACTTGAGACCAGACCAGAGACCAGATTAAAAACAGAACCAGAAACCAAACCACTAAAAAAGAATTAGGAACCAGAAAATACGAAAACCTAACTTGAGACCACAGTAGAGAGACCAAACAAGAGAACCAGACCAGAGAAAGACCAAACCAGAAAAAAAGACCAGATTGAGCTAAGAGGCAGTAGACCATACCACCACCACCACCACCACCACTACCACCACCACCACAATCATCACTATTACCAAATTTACCACCACCATCAACACCACAAGGAAACGTCAATACTATTACTATTACTATTGATTCGCTATTACACTTACTATCGTGAAACTCTGCACAAGGAAAAGTTAAAATATGAAGTTAATATATTGCACTGAGCATGACTTAATATATTTAGACCATCTATTCCATGCATTACGCCATCAAGACACACGGAAATAAGTGAATAAGGAGTAAAATAAGGTCTCGATTATCTGTTTCAGCGGCCTTGAGGAACCGAACTCGCTCTCATTAAAAAGACGGAGCAGTTTAAGAGCGAACTTGGAGCAGGAGTTCATGTTTGCTCACTCGCTCACTTGTTTTCGCGCACACTCAAGGGCATGAAAATCGCGCTTATCTTTAAAAATATAACAGTTTAGGAGAGAACTTGGGCCGGGAATTCATGTTGGTCTGCTTATGAACTTGTTTTCGCGGAGTTAGGGAATGAAAATCGCTGTTATCACTTAAAATATAACGATTGAAGAGAGAACTTGAACCAGGAATTTGGGTTTGTTTACTTATTCATTTGTTTTTGCAGACTTAAGGAACGGAAAATCGCTTGAGACATTAAAACAAAACTATTAGGAGTATTTTTTCACAACTAAGGAGACAGTTCAAGGGCGTAAGGAAAAATATTAAAAAAAGCCCGCTATTAATACGATTGCAATGACCTGACATACTTCTCTTTTTGTTCCCAGGTAAGCTTGGAGGAAGGGCGAAGGAGGAGGAGGAGGAGGAGGAGAAGGAAAAAGAGGAGGTGGAGCGCCGAGATCGTGAGTGCGCCGTGACGAATCCGTATAAAAGAGGCCTTGATTTTTTCCCCATACACACCGAACCCATTGAGGGAAACTGAGCTGAACTAAGAGGAAATAGGAAGTAAATAGGAAAAACACTTATGAAAGAGGAATGAGATAATTTGAAGCAGCGAGTAGCGGGCTTTTTTTATTATTATTGTTTCCTTTTTTTGTGCCCTTGAGCTGTCTCCTTTGTTGTAAAAAAAAAAAAAGGGGGGGGGGGGAGGAAGAGAAAGAAGAAAAGGAGAGAGAGTATTATGAGTTGCAAGGCCTATTTTCTGCTCTGCTTCCGAGATATTAGAGCATGAAAATT